>NW_028280982.1:790000-867592 GCF_059751285.1 Brachycentrus maculatus | reverse complement strand
ATCAATAAAACATCGTTTTGCCGCACAAGATAGCATTTCGACTGCACTTAGTCTACTTTCAAGCGAGTGTTTTTACCTAAAATTTTCACTCATGAATTACATAAAATTATAGTAACTTTAAACATAAATTCATCCTAAATTGTCCGCCTCCTTAGTGTAATGGTCAGCACGCTCGCCTACTGTTCTGGAGGTCCTGGGTTCGATTCCCAGGGGGCGGTAAAATAAATGTAAGTGATTTTTTCACTGTAATATTTATTCAATATTACCCTGGACTGGTACCTGAAGCGGAGGGCTGATCACCTTTCCTTCGTGTGTAAACGATCAAGATAACACTGTGTTCACATGAAGCAGTGACCTATGCACCATTAGGGTGCGGATAAGGGTTTTATTATTATTATTAAATACAAAGAGTAAATCCACTCACGAGTGGCCATAGGCAATGAAACTGAAAAAGTTGAAGCCTGAGTAGGGTCATAAGCGGTGTTGCATAAGCCGTAGATATATTTCAGAGTCACTTGGACGTTAGGTAACTTATTATTATTATATTTTTTTAAATTAACCATTTAGTACTCGGCTGTCCAAATTTAAAACACAGTAAGGGACATTTTTTTGTAGTACGTTTTTTTTTTTGCATTAATGGACTAAGTAGACTCTACTTAGTCCAAAAATGCAAAAAAAACCTTCTACAAAAAAAATGTCCCTTTCTGTGTTTTAAATTTGGACAGTCGTACTGTCCTCAACATTCAGCGGGTAATTTTCCCCGCCAAACAGCGACTTAACGAGACGATATCAAGTGAAGATAAGTTTCCCGGTAAACTTGAGAGTTATCTAGCTCTGAGGGCGTAATGTAGCATGATGATAATGTAACGCGTAGAGTTTTGGAGGCCACGTTATGGGTCGATGTGCCCGCTAGTGTTGCCGACTGCCGTGCATAAATATGCGTTTGCCAAAGGATTAATAGTGTTGTTGCAATCAGCGCTCGGCTGACGGGGCAGCTGCATTTCGCAGTGCATACAAGGCCTTTCCTTAACCCGAAAGATAACGTAACATTAAATATTCTAAATAATTCGTATATCGCTAAATTTATTGTATTTAATATTCTCAATATTATTAATATTTAAAGCATTTACTTTGTGGTTAGTCATTTTCACAAAAATGTTAATAAAATTAGTATATAACCACTCACCGAGATTTTTACGTCTACCAGTTTCGAGACGTACCCGTCTCTTCGTCAGGACAATCACTAACACAGCATGCAAACAATACTACCCTTCACCACCATAGCACCATTTACACACTCAAAACTACACAAAATGTCTAACACATGCGATTTTTGGTCGACCCGAAGACCAACATGCACTATAGTTTTCAATGCAGACATGCGTTACGAGCCGAGGTTAAACGTGGTTTATTTATTTATTTAGATTGGCAGTGACAGGGATATTGAAAGCTTTAAAATGTGAATTTACAGTATAATCGGGAAACAACTTTATGTTGTTTCACATTTTCAATCAATTTCGCAACTTAGTTAAAAAAGAATTGCTTTTCAAGAGCAGATGTGTCAGGAAGCCTAGATGCTTCTGTATCAGATCTGGGCATGCGGTGGGACAGCTTTCAATGTATCGCCAAATCTTTATTCACATAATTATTTATAACGATATACACCTTATCATAAAACGTTCTTGTTGGGACAAGTATATAAAGTTTTTTCGTAACTGTGCGTAGGAAGGGCGCAAACGTATACATACGTTTTTTTTTCAGTATCGTGCTGTTGGTCGTTTGCGGGGCACGTATATATACGGGTTTGAATGTAAGCGCAAAATACCACATAAAAACTAATGATTCATAATATGAGAACTTCAAATGGAAACACTCTACATTATTCAGGGTCAGGAATCAGACTGTCAATAGTATCATAAATATTGAAGCTCAATTTGTGTATTCATATATTTATGTATTTATTTTATTTCATTTTATTAAATTGCTGTAAACAGTATTATGTTGTTATTTTAGTATGATGTTGATATTATACTCATTTTAGGACATGCAATTAAGGTTAAAAAGACTAAAAAAAACAAATAAGAAAACACAGGGAAAAATGCAGAATATAAAACAATAAAAGGAACAGTAAACAGGCATAAAAAACAACTGTTGAGAAACATGTTTAAAGAAAAAAATCAAAAATATTTAACTTATCACTATATATCAAATAGCCTTCTTTAAAGTATTTTTTCAATTCATTCATTTTGGATCCAGGACTCGGTTCTATTTTATTTACATATGTCAGATAGCTGGTTAATTTGGTTATAGGCAATATATTGTAAATATATAATTTATATTTGAAGCACTAACTTTGTTTTAAAATCACTATTTTCATAGTGATTTTAAAACAAAGTCACATTTAAATTGTATAAATTGTAAGGACCTTACTCCAAACGTAGTTGTGTTTATTGAATCCTGTTATTTTAACAGAGAAGTTGCTGTGAGTCGTTTTATACATTATTTGAAGCATTGTATTTGTAACCTCATACATTGGAAGAATGTTGAAAGATATAATGTTAGTTCTCAAATAAGTATGTATTATATGGGTGGTGTACGGTTGACAAAATATATTTCACTTATATCCATTTAGGAATTATTTATAACAATAAAATGTGATGAGATGTATCATCTCCTTCAACCACCATTCAACTATCATAAAACTTTAAACGAATGACTTATGTATTTGAAGACTTATAAAACTGGAAAGATAACTTATGAAATAAAATTTGATTTCAATTTTTTTTGGTGAATACAAATATTTCTTAAAATCTATTGTGACACGTGTTTCAATGTATTCCTCATCAGTTTCCATCAACCAAACGGTCTAAGACCACATTTGAGTTTTTTTATGTAAACACAACTGGTTTCAAGAACTGTAAATGTCCTCATCAATAGATTAAAATATATACTTGTATCATCATCTGATGAGAACATCTGTAGTTCTCGAAACTAGTCGGATCTTTATACTTTAAACTCTAAAGAGGGCTTATAAAAGTGTTTAATTTTTATAATTATATACACAAGAAGATATTTGTATAATAATTTATCAATTTTTAAAATGTGAATATTGACGATAACATTAACGTCTAAATTCACAAACATTTCGGTTCTACCTTATTACATAAATAACACATAATTTACATAAAAATACCAAAATGTATATTTTTTAATAAACATAAAAATTCCTCCACTTTTTCGGAATAGCATTTCATATCGGCATTTTAATTTCATTTCGCATTTAATGAAACAATAATTTTCTAAAATTTAATAAGCAAACTCAACCCCGACTCGTAAATTAAAGGTTAAGTCTCGTTCAAGGCAATGCGTTTGCGAGTACCAAGGAATTAACATTTTACGTAAGTAAATTATTCTTAAATTTAATATTATCACCAAGATACGCAATTATCATGCGAGTCTACGTCTTGTAATATTATTTAATGTATGCATATTATTTATACGAGTATATGTACTAGCTGCTCACGACCACTCGTTGGTGTGGCTCAGTCTGGTTAAAAGAAAAAAAAAAGGACGATATATTGAGTGTTTCCAATTATTTTTTCAGTATTTAGAGTATTTGGACACACTTAATATGTTGCGAATAAAAATCACTTATGGTAAATTGGTATCATATTTTCACCCATTTTTCAGTATGTGAATATAGTAAAAATATTATTTTTTGACATCTTATCAAAGATGAAGAAGGATATGGAAGTCTGGGCATTTACGGGGCTGACGACCGTCAAAAGCTGGTTTAAGTGATAACTTTACACACGTGTAACGTTCACCAATTCTACCCATTATTGACAACCACACTACTCAAATTCTTGGAAGCTCTATATATATATATGAACCAATTTCGAAACGTTGTTCTTGGATCATTAGAACTTTACTAGAGACATCTATTGGTGAGATAAAAAGAAGGTTTTTTTTAGAGCAGAACCTTTTTTTAGCATGTGAGATCCAAACCCTGCATAATAATCACATACATGAGAAACGCCAGAAAAAATAATTTTTATTTTTATTATGTTAAAATGTTGTAAATAATAAAAATACTTTTATATTTTTTTACAAAAATGTTAGTATTGTTAGTATAAAATCATTCACCGAGTATTTTATGTCTACCGGTTTCAAGACGTACCCGGCTCTTTGTCAGGACAATGTCCTATTATTACTAATATTTTTGAAAAAAATATAAAAGTAAACAAGACTAACCACAAAGTAAATGCTTTAAATATGAATAAAATTGAGAATATAATAAAAATGTCTCAATAAGGGTCTCTGCTAATGTATGAAAAAAAACACGTGTCAAATTAGATTTGAAGAAACAGCTGTATTTACCAATTAAAATATAAATTAAAAATAGTTAGATATTACCACAAAGTGACTGCCTAATCGATTAATGATATCATAGATTACGTGTTAGTTATATTTAAACTTCCTTCGTGTAACTTGAACGTTGACACATATTATATACATGTAAATTAATAAAGGTATGTTGAGATGGTTTGGACATGTGAATCGAATGTGTGAAGACAGGATAGTTAAATAAATTTATTAGGTGAATGTGGTTGGTAATAAAACCAGAGGAAGACAGAGGCAAACTTGGCATGAGTATTTCTACAATCAACGGGTATGTCTGAGGATATGCACGAAAACCAGGCTACATAAATTATTCAATAAATTATTATTTCTCTTGCAAATGGTTTAATTTTTCATTTATTGATTTGGCAGTCACTTTGTGGTAAAATCTATCCATTTTTTATTAATGTTTTACTTAGTTAATACCACTATTACTTAAAATCTACTGTGACGCGTGTTTCGATGCATTCCGTATCATACGGTGTTTGAACATGGTGTATTTACTGTGTAAAATATTAATTTAAAAAGGTTTAATTTGGTTTAAAAGTGATCAGAATTATTAGTAATATGTAAGTTTACAATAAGAGAAAACATGATTTTTATGCCCTATGCTCCATTGGGTGAAGTTGAGGGTTAGAAGAGGAAGAAGAAGAAGAAGAATAAAAAATATTTTCGGGGGTTTTTGTGAGGATATACAAGGATCTGGAAGATTGTTTGCAAATACAGATTAGTGTGGAGCTCTATTCTCTCTGCCTACCTCTGCGGAGAAGTGACGTGATGGTTATTTAGTTTGTTTTTCTTTACATCTCACCTATAGATGTCTTTAGTGAAGTTCTAGTGATTCATGAACCAGTTTGAATAATTTGAGAATTTGAGTAGTGTGGTTGTCAATAATGGGTAGAATTAGTGAATGTTACACGTGTGTAAACACTGTAAATCACTTAAACCAGCTTATGACGGTCGTCAGCCCCGTAAATGCCCAGACTTCCATATTCTTTTTCATCTTTGATGAGATGTCAAAAAATAATATGAAAATAACTCCTGCAATTGGAGATAATCCAGATTTTGTGAACAAGTATTTGGACACACTCAAAATGTTGTAATTCAAAACCGAAAGTTGAAAAAATATTACTATGAAAATTTTTCAGTTTCAGCACATGAGACGGAAAGAGTAATATCTTTCAGGACACTAATTTCCTTTGTGTTGCGCGGCTGCACTGTGTGCATCCTTCCACCATGAGTCACGCATGCAGATCTATTTCAGGACCCTCCGGTGCGTTGTTTCAGCGTGACCATGCATCGAACCAAGGACCTCTCGTCTGGGAGCTTCTGAGCGAATGACCGTGTGATCGAGAATACACCCTATTTTTGGTCGTCCATTCGTACTTGTAGGATTATCGGGTATGCACAGAACGAATATGCCAATTTTCATAAATCGTACAAATGTTTTATTTTTATTATAATTATTATTATATATTCGCAATATTATTAATATTTAAAGCATTTACTTTGTGCTTAGTCATTTTTACTTATTTATTTTTTAACAAAAATGTTAATAATATTTGTATATAACCACTCACCGAGATTTTTATGTCTACCGGTTTCGAGACGTATCCGTCTCTTCGTCAGGACAATCACCATTACAGCATGCAAACAATACCACCCTTCACCATCATAGCGCCAATACACACTTAAAACTACACAAAATGTTTAACACATGCGATTTTTGGTCGACCCGAAGACCAACATGCACTACAGTCTTCACCACAGACATGCGTTACGAGCCGAGGTTAAACATGCAGTTCATTTTCTTTTTTCAAAAATACTTTGTATTTTGTAATTATGCGTTCCATGAAATGAAAACAACTAACATTTTTAGTTTTTAAATTAATGTTTTACTAAGCTAATACCACTATTTCTTAAAATCTACTGAGACACGTGTTTCGATGCATTCCGCATCATTTTCATACGGTGTTTGAAAGTGTACGTTGTTTGAAAATGATGCGGAATGCATCGAAACACGTGTCACAGTAGATTTTATGAAATAGTAAGTAGCTAAGTAAAACATTAACTTAAAAACTAACATTTTTATTTGTATTTATTTCATGGAACTCATGATTACAAAATACATAGTATATTTGTAAAAAAAATGTTAGTTTTCCAATGAATAAAGAAATGTTACAATAAAGTGCTCTCCTTGAATTTTATAAAACAAGGACGTATTTTATAACATTAATTTATAAGATTATATGAATGAAACCCGTTCATGATATGCAATCAAATACGACATGGCCAGAGTGATGGATATCAAGTATATGATAGTGTTGGTTTGTGGTGTGATTAGTGCCGCGGATTCTTGAGTCAGAGGTTCTGGATTCGAACCTACTATACCACAATTTAATACCTGTTTTTAATTGTGAGCCGCTTAGACTCACAGAAATAGTATGAAATGGAAGTATCTTTGTAAATTATAAAATCACAAAAACTTTAATAATGGTGTTTGAGTAATTACGTTGTCAAAATGACTTTAATAAAATTTAAGTATTTTTTTTTTATATTTTTGAAAAAATTACTCATATTAAGTAGGAGTATTTAGTTTTATTTTGTATGCCGATGCTCTTTTCTCAGGTTCCAATTTTTGGAGGTTTATATTATTTTTGACATCTCATCAAAGATGAAGAAGAATATGGAAGTATGGGCATTTACGGGGCTGACGACCGTCATAGGCTGGTTTAAGTGATCACTTTACACGCGTGTAACATGTAATTGGAGATAATCCAGATTTTGTGAACAAGTATTTGGACACACTCAAAATGTTTGGAGGTTTAAATGCTCATAATTATTTTATAACAAATGTATTTTGTAAGTTATATTCAACTATAGGCGTAGGACGCAGCAAATCTTGGTCACAACTGTCGTCAAGAAAAGGCTATTCAGTTGGCTTGGCCATGTACTCCGCATGCCTCCCGAGAGCCTCAATCAAGCTTGCCTCTTTTACAAGGCATCAGGTTCGCGCCGCCCAGGACGACCACTGCTGACAATTCGTCGGCAGTTCTCGTCAGAACATCGGGACGCGTATCTGACTCGGGAGGATGCAAGGAAGCTGGCAGCCGACAGAAAAGCCTGGAGACTATACCTATGGTAGTGACTTTGCCCATAGTAAAGTCTATGCTCCACCTAGGGAGCGGATATGGTTTAATAATTATATTAAATTTTATATTCATAAATATGAGCGTTTTTTTCACTGTAATATTTATTCAATATTACCCTGGACTGGTACCTGAAGTGAAGGGCTGATCACCTTTCCTTCATGTGTAAACGATCAAGATAACACTGTGTTTATATGACGCAGTGCCCTATGCACCATTGGGGTGCGGATAAGGGTTTTATTATTATTATTATTAAATTTTACAAATTATAATCGAGGTTCGAAATTTATGAGGTTTTTGCTCATAACGCTTCACCCATCGACCGGACGCAAGATATATGAATATTCGAGAAGAGGAATGATGTTTCACACTCGTATTAGTACTTAATATCTAATTTTAGCGCCAACGGATGCGTGCGCTGCATTTACTGACCCTGAATGCGCACAAGAATGCATTTTGCTCATTATTTCAAAAGATGCAAGTCAACTCCCAAATATGTTGCTTAATAATTTACATCTCACCAATAGATGTCTCTAGTGAAGTTCTAGTGATTCAAGAACAAGGTTTCTAAATTGGTTCATGTATAAAGAACTTCCAAGAATTTGAGTAGTGTGGTTGTCAATAATGGGTAGAATTGGTGAATGTTACACGTGTGTAAAGTGATCACTTAAACCAGCCTATGACGGTCGTCAGCCCCGTAAATGCCCAGACTTCCATGTTCTTCTTCATCTTTGATGAGATGTCAAAAATAATATGAAAATAACTCCCGTCATTGGAGATAATCCAGATTTTGTGAACAAGTATTTGGACATACTCAAAATGTTGTTAATAATTTAGCATTATTTTTTTGAAAAATCAAACGAGTTAACACTTGTATTATTTATGTATTAATGTTTAAATCAAACACAGATTTTTTGAGTCAACTAAGTTGTATTTTATTTTCATCAATTGATTCAGCAGTCACTTTGTGGTAAAATCTATTCATTTTTAATCAATGTTTTACTAAGTAAATACTATTTTTTGACATCTCATCAAAGATGAAGAAGAATATGGAAGTCTGGGCATTTACGGGGCTGATAACCGTCATCGGCTGGTTTAAGTGATCACTTTACACGCGTGTAACATTCACCAATTTTACCCATTATTGACAACCACACTACTCAAATTCTTGGAAGTTCTATATATATATGAACCAATTTAGAAACCTTGTTCTTGAATCACTAGAACTTTACTAGAGACATCTATTGGTGAGATGTAAAAAAATAAAAATAAGAAAAATAACAAATTTGAAAAGTAACAAATATAAAAATAATAAATATGAAAATAACTCCTGTAATTGGAGATAATTCAGATTTTGTGAACAAGTATTTGGACATACTCAAAATGTTGTTAATAATTTAGCATTATTTTTTTGAAAAATCAAACGAATCAACACTTGTATAATTTTTGTATAAATGTTTAAATCAAACACAAATTTTTTGAGTCTACTAAGTTGTATTTTATTTTCATCAATTGATTCAGCAGTCACTTTGTGGTAAAATCTATTCTATTTTAATTAATGTTTTACTAAGTAAATACTGTTTTTTGACATCTCATCAAAGATGAAGAAGAATATGGAAGTCTGGGCATTTACGGGGCTGACAACCGTCATCGGCTGGTTTAAGTGATCACTTTACACACGTGTAACATTTACCAATTCTACCCATTATTGACAACCACACTACTCAAATTCTTGGAAGTTCTATATATATATATATGAACCAATTTAGAAACCTTGTTCTTGAATCACTAGAACTTCACTAGAGACATCTATTGGTGAGATGTAAAGAAGCTTTTTACTAGGCAGAAACTCTTATATTAGTATGTGAGGTCCGAATCCTGGATTATAATCACACACATGAGGAACGCCAGAAAATACCATTTTCATTTTTATTATTCAAGCTTATAATTTGACCAGATAATTTATTTACAATATAATATGAAAATAACTCCTGTAATTGGAGATAATCCAGATTTTGTGAACAAGTATTTGGACACACTCAAAATGTTCTAAGTAAATACCACTATTTCTTAAAATCCACTGTGACACCTGTTTCGATGCATTCCGCATCATTTTCAAACACCGTATGTGAAGCTAATTCTAAATTTTAGAGTTGGGTCCTTGGGACGTTGAAGATTGAAGAGGGGGTAGTAGCTGTTTCTTATTTTGATTTACTTATTTAATTTTTTTATTTCAAATTAGTGGGAACATAGACAATATGGGGGAGGCTTTAGTCATTGACACATTGTTAATTATGGGTTTATTTTTATTTTTATGAATTTATATTGTTTCAGTTATGTTGCAGTTTATGATTTAATGTATTAATTATTTTTTAGGATTTCTACGTTATTGTGGTTAAATTTGTGATCATTATCAATTAAATGGTTAGCGAATTCCGAAAAATTATTATTTCTCAAACATAATTCATGTTTCTTGTGAAACCTGATTCTTGTTTTGAATTTTCTGGAAGTCATACCAATATACAAACTTCCACAGTCGCAGTTTAATTTATATATGCCACTATTGTCTTACATATTTCCAGGATAAATTATTTTTTGTGTAAAATGCTGGTTTTATATAATTAGAGAATGTTTTGGTTATTTTATGTGATGTTATTATTTCTTTTCTTTGCCATTCAAAAATCTTACATCGTTTTGCCACTCATTCATCTGAGTGATAGCATACCACTTTTCCTTTAAAAAATCATAAGATTATGCGTATTTTACGCTATAATTCCCAAGAAATTAGATATATTTGCTAAAACTGCTAAATTTTACAGTACGGTGGTAAATCAAGGATTGATATTTGAGATTTTTACCGTTTTTTGTCATGTTAAAAATAATAAAAATCTTGATTGCGTAAACGTTAACGAATATTTTATTTCACCCTTGTACGACTTTTAAAAAAAGGTTTCATTTTTCACTGACGTCATTTGATGCTTTAAAATGTTATTTTATTGAAATCATATTGTATAATTTTGGACATGTAAGAAGGATATCAAATAAACTGAATTACCAAAAGTTATTAATTTAAAAGGCCTCCATTAAAAAATATACATTAAATTTCGTATTTAAACGGTATTATTTTGCTTTCGTATTTTTTTTTCAATATCAAGGTTTAAATATAATTGAAATTTTATACTTACAGACTACGTCATACCACTCGTATAGTCCCATTGTTTTTTAAATGCCAAATTAATAAATAAAAACTGATAATTAAAGCTGTTCTTTGGTTTCGATTAAATTTTCAGGGATACAAAGAGAAACCTCGTTGATCGAGATCTATTTTGATAATTTTTTAAATTGAAAATATGTTGAATAAGGGTTGAGAATTATCAGGAAAACATCATTAAGAAATAATTTATTCATTCGATCTTTATAAAAATCATGCTTTATTATTTGGGAAATTAATTATTTATTTTGTGGAAGAAGGGTTGTTTTTTAAATGAAATACTTTTATTTTATATTAATGTTTTACTTAGTAAATACCACTATTTCTTAAAATCTACTGTGACACGAGTTTCGATGCATTCCGCATCATTTTCAAACACCGTATGTGAAGCTAATTCTAAATTTTAGAGTCGGGTCCTTGGGACGTTGAAGGTTGAAGAGGAGGTAGTAGCTGTTTCTTATTTTTATTTATTAATTTAATTTTTATTTTTTTAATTTTTTTTTTTATTTCTTATCAGAGGGAACATAGACAAAAGGGGGGAGGCTTTAGTCATTGTCATATTGTTAATTATGGGTTTATTGTTATTTATATACTTATGAATTTCTATTGTTTCAAAATGTTGCAGTTTATGGCTTTTCGTATTGATTATTTTTAGGATTTCTACGTTATTGTGGTTAAATTTGTGATCATTATCTATTAAATGGTTAGCGAATTCCGAAAAATTATTATTTCTCAAAAGTGGCATCGCACCAACAAAGTGATTACTTAGTGACGTACAACGTCATTCGAGTTATTTTATACATTATTTATGACATCTCAATATAGATGAAGAAGAATATAAAATTATGTATTGGCATTTACAGGGCTTACAATCGTCATAGACTTGGTAACTTATCTCCAATTGGGAAATATTTTGTTAATTATTTTTTGACATCTCAACATAGATGAAGAAGAATATGAAGGCTGGGCATTTACAGGACTTACAACCCTCATATATTTGGTAACTAAGCCTAGGACGGTCGTTTACCCTGTAAATGCTCAGATTTCCATATTCTTCTTCATCTATGTTGAGATGTCAAAAATGTAAAAAAAAATAATGGAGATAATCCAGATATGTGAAAAAGTATTTGAATACACTCAAAATGTTAAAAATATTATTTGTAACTTCATAGTTAATAATTGTCTGTTTTGTCCGCCTCCATGGCGTTATGGATACCGCATTTAGCTACTGTACTGGAGGCTACGGGTTCGAGTCCCAGCGGGTCAAAATAAATATCAATAATTTTTCACTCAAATACTTATTTAATTAAAAAAAAGGAATAACCCGCAAAGCCTCTACATTAAAAGGGTTGTCTGCAGATAGGAATATAAGGGTGGAGAAGGTTATTCAAAAATATACTCCACAAACACTCAGACCAATTGAAGAAAATCTTTCTTGGATTTAGTATGCAATTAATTAATTAATAGTTTTATAACATAAATGTGGAATTTTTTAATTGCCTTTTTTTTAACGTAACTATTTTTTGTTAATGTAATGTAATGTTTATTAATTGTTAATGTAACTATTGTTTTATATCATTTTTTTATATGTAAGCTGTACTATTCCCGAATAAATAAAATAAAATAAATAAATAAAAATTGGCGGGAATAGAACCCGCGACGCCAGTTTCGCAGTCGAGCGTCAACCCAAATATGCCTAAAGACAGGATTTATCACCTTGGCATTATGTAAGTACCCATCAAGATAACCCTGCGTCAATACGATTCGATGCCTTTTGCGCCATTGGTCGCAGATAAGGGTTAGAAAAAGATTTTTTTCAAGCAAGAATCGTGTTTGGAATATTGGCAAAGCCTTTTATTATTATTATTTTTATTAAATTCCAATAAATATTGTTTTTTTTATTTAATTCCAGTGACTCTGAAATATCTAAATAACATCAATGTAACACCAGTTCGAAAAATGTGGTATTTTCAGTAAATATATTTAAAAGGATTTTTACGATTTTTTTTTAAATCGTGCATACCGGAGCGAACCTTAAAGTGTCCTAAATGCGGGAAAATCAATGGCTCGCAAATTCAATTTTCTTTAAACCTAGGTTACTTTAAATCTTTTTTAATTTTAAATCCATTTTTGTATTTAAAAAATAAGTTTTTCGTAGATGTATGTAAATATATGGTTGTAAAAATTATGCCCGAAAATTTGTGTAGCTTCCCATGCAACCTGTCGCGTACTGTATTGTGTACTTGAAAGTACATCCTTAAAACATTACAATTTTATGTTTTTTTTTATTATTTCGGCATTCACTATGTGGTAAGAAATAATTAAATTAAAAATAAAACACTCGTTATTTAAGTATTTATATTTATATATTGTTAAAAAGCTACAGAAGCTTCCTTCTATGAGTTAAAATAAAAACTGTTTATAATCAAATCCGTAGATGGAAGCATCTGTATCTTTTGAAATTAGCCACAATACTCAATTGGTAAAAAAAACAAGCGGTTTATTTGTAATTTAATTTCAATCGAAAAATATTATTTTTCAAAAAAAAATTCTAAAGAGGGTGTACATATCGCTCACTCCTTTAAAGGACGTCATAAATCAAAAAACTTAATTTTTCAGGAGAACGTTTTTAAAGTTTAAAAATATAACACAATTTATGAAAAATAAATATCAAGCTACTTATTGAACTTTTTACTGTGCAACAGATCTTTTTAGGTAAAACCTGAAGGTTTTTTCTCCATTTGAAAAATATTTAGTATGTTTAAAATAATAATTAAACAACACCTTTATTCAAAATGCAAAAACAACATTTTCAGCCCTGTAGCGGGTAAATATAAGGTTAAAAATATGCCTCTTTTGCTGGGATATAGTACTTTTTCTGGGCAATCCGAAAACATCCACAACTGAAAATTGTCGATTTTTGATTTATGACGTTCTTGAAAGGAGTGAGCGATATGCTTTTAACATTCTGAAAAATATAACGTAACACGTGATCTTGAATAAAAATGGTAATTTAATTTTTACTTGAAATATAAGTTAATGATAATGCTTGACATTATTGTAGGCGGCGGGCGGTCTTTGAAAAAACGTTTTCACCCCACCTTTCGTATGACGCAAATTTATTGTATTAAAAAATTAAAACATATTTAAAATGAAGCTACTTTCATGGAGTAATTTTGAATCTTTATTTAATTTATTGGACCATTTTCAGGAAAAAAAATTCTTCAGGCAATTTCCTGAAATACTGATGAAATTCTTTGGGCAGACATTTTTTGGCTCACTCAGGCATATGACACGATTATAAACAAATTGGTTTTCAATTCGTCTAAACAAGACCTGTAATCAAGGTATTTTGTAGGTAGAAAATAATTCAAGTATTTGACATACCTGATTATGCCATGTTTTTCTCTGCTTTTTTCCAATTACATTCGCCTAATTTTTTTACCGTTCTTTCCTCACTAATACGTTCCACATGTCCAAACCATCTCAACACACCTTCCTTAATTTTTTCAATAATGCTTATCTTGGCCTTGTATTTTTTTTGTTATATCACCACTCGAACATCGTTTTACGCCACAAGATCGAGAAGCTGAAATGGACCAAAGAAATTCTGACATAATCAAGTATGTGAAGTACTAAATGGTCAGGTTTTTTTTTTAAATAATTTAACAGAGAAAAATGAATTCTGACGACCGAACTCAATGTGACATATTATGTAATTTTTTTAATGTAAATTTTTGAATTACAAGTCACCGCTTTGTTTCAGGGTATATATTACTTAATTGCGTCGCCTACATTCAAAATCCGCCAGATCCAATTTTATAAGATTTTAAAATAAATACTCTATCGGGATGCCAATTGTGGGTTTTACTGTTTGAAATAATGATTTACTTGAAAACGTTGTTAATAATACTTAAAAACAGCGTTGTATTTCAAATTCCGGTATATTCATGGAACTTGCCTTCTGACCCATATCGGCCAATCAGAGAGCGGGGATAGGTCAAAAATTAAGATGACGTCATTATCTGTTTGTGTCTCGTATTTTTTTTAAAACTGAAAAAAAAATTAAAAAATGGGAAAATTCTCCATTTCATAATATTTTATGTAAAGATAGACAAATCTTTGAAACACAAATGCAACCCGGAGAATTTTTCATTTTTGTTAAATCGACTTACATGGATCTGGCGGATTTTGAAAGTAGGCGACACGATTTACTAAATACATAATTCAAGAGAGTATGACAATGCGTTTTAAGAGAGGAAGAAAGGGGTATAGGAGAGAGGTTACGGTGTGTGGCACTGGATAGTGCAATGTGAGTGGGATTCGAACCGCAGGCTTGGCTAAAGGCAATGAAACGTGGGGAGGAATTATAATAAATATTTTGGTCATATATTTTACAATATATTTTAACATCTCAAAATAGATAATGATAAAAATGCTCATAATTAATTACCTTCCCTTCCTAAATGTTATTTTTATTATGCATTGCGTAGCAACTGAATCAAATTTATGAGGCGAATGTTAGCGGGAAAAGAAGCAGAGGAAGACCGAGAAAAACATGGCACGATCAGGTATGCCAAATACTTGAAAGTGGTCAGGTTAGGAGTCGTAACAATCGGCGGGTATGTATGAGGAGATGCATGAACGTGGAAGAGGCGAAGAATGTTTGCAAGGACAGAGTGGTGTGGCGCTCTATTCTCTCTGCCTACCCCTGCGGGGAAGCGGCGTAATGGTTGGTTAGTTTTTTTTAGCAACTCCAAATAACAAGCCGCGAGCGTATACATACATTTATTTTAATATTTTTATGTTTTAGAATTAAATAAACCCTGATTATGACAAGGTTCTTGTCGAAACCGGTCGGTTAATGTGTACTTATAGTAAAAAAGCGTTTAAAACAAAGTTTTTGAATTTTATAAAGTTAAAAATGTGCCACAAAGTATCTGTGGAAAACATTCAAGAAATAATATAACTGATGCCTGTTAACATAAAATAACAGATGCTTGATACCAGTGGCGGTACTTCCCTAGAAGCCCAAAAGCCCGGCTTGCCTAACAACTCCAAATAAAAATGACTAAATCTAGACCAAATGAATAAAAATACATAATTAATGTATGACTATTTTTAAATTATCGCGCGCTTACATGATTATTAAACACTATGCATGCCATTATATGGTGATGGCACTTATTGGTTATGGTTAATATCTGAGGAAGATATTTTATTATAGTGAACATTTTCTTTACTTCAAGGTGATGGCTATACCTTACAAAAGTTACATGTATGCACATTTTTACAATGATTAATATATATTGTTTATATTTATAATACTTTCTGGGTGCTTACTATACTGGGAATGATATGAGGTGAAGAAATTATAGGTACATCATGTATTCACGAATGTGAAAAATAATGGGCTTGCCTTACTGGTAAACCCTAGGCACGCCACTGCTTGATACCCATAACTGATGTCTCATAACTGGTGTTTGTTATTAAATCCTGGTGTGATGAACTGTGTATGATTCAACGTATTTATTCGCTTGAATGAAAGCATTGATTGTATCTTTGTGAATCAAATAGTTTTCCGATCGATCTCTCTTCCACATATTCTATGAATAATGAATAAAACCATGACTTTCTTTATATTATACAACCTTACGCAAGGGACTTTCATGACTTGGAACTATAATAGCATGTTACTAAAAATATTCTGAGAAAATGGGGTGAGTTAGATCTTTTTAAACATAAATGATGCATTTTTTTAGTAATTTTTTGTTTTTTTTGATTTGGCGTTGAATTTGTAGAACTCTATTTTAATTTATGTGTTAATTTTAAATCAAACACAGATTTTTTGAGTGTACTAAGTTGTATTTTATTAACAAAAATACATTAAAAAAATATAGTGTGACAATTGTTTCGCCTTGTTAAATGCCCTAACAAGGCGAAACAATTGTCACAAAATTAATTTTTTGTGTGTTTTTGTTAATAAAATTCAACAAAGTAGACTCAAAAAATCTGTATTTGATTAAAAATTAATACATAAAATAAATGATGCAGTAGGTCGAAACGATGCATAATATGTGTTCGAATGATGAAATAAGGAAAAAAATACAAGGTTGAGATAAGCACTATCGATAAAATAAATAATGGTGTGTTTAGATGGTTTGGACATGTCGCTCACTCCTTTTAACAACGTCATATATCAAAAATCGTCAATTTTCAGTTGTGCATGTTTTCAGGATGCCCAAAAAATGTACTATATCCTAGCACAAGCGGCATATTTTTAACTTAATATTTACCCGCTACAGGGCAGAAAGTTATGTTGTTGAATTTTGAAGAAAACGTATTGTTGAATAATTTTTTAAATATACTAATTATTTTTCAAAGGGAGTAAAAACATTCAGGTTCTACCTTAAAAGATTTTTTGCGCAGTAAAAAGTTCAATAAGCGGCTTGATATTTATTTTTAATACATTTTATTATATTTTTAAACTTTAAAAACGATCTAATGAAAAATCAAGTTTTTTGAAATGTGACGTTGTTGAAAGGAGTGAGAGATGTGGAATTATGACTGAAGAAAGAATAATATATAAAGAAAATTCATGGGGCGAATGTATTAGTAAATAGAGTCAGAGTAAAACCTGCATGATCGAGTATTTTAAATACTTGAAAGTGGTCATTTCAGAAGTCGGAATAATCGGCGGGTATAAATGAGGAGATACAAGATTATTTGCAAATTTAGAAAAATGTGGCGTTCTATTCACTCTGCCTACCCCGAGGAAGCGGCTGATGGTTAGTCAGTTAGTTAGTTATATGCATATATTTGATCTTTTCCATGTATCTGAGAGGGTTTTTCGAAGCGGAATTCTTCTACATCTTTAACAAGATTCTTCTTGACTTATTAATTGTTTTTCAATTTTATACGCTTTAAATGTTAGTTTGTAATGTTAATGTGAATTATTTTTAAATAAATTGAAACTGAAATTGAAAATCGCTTATTATTTAGACCATTTCATATTTATTTCCCTTCAAATATTAATTATTTTCGTCATGTATGTAGCTGTTGAAGTTGTAAGGTAGGAAATGATACGATATTGCAGGTTTTGTGGAGCAATACCCCCGGATCGTAAAGAATGTATGGCAGAAAGTATCAATGTTAAATAATAACATGAAACATGGAAATCTATGTATCCGCCATTGAAAAGTTACGCCATGTTACGTTGACTCGTAGTCAGCCTTCCAAAATTCAACGTGCCATCTGAAAAAAAGTTTTTTTTTTTAATTTTCTCTAATTAGCTTATATTACACTAATATTAATTATTATTTACACTTAAGTTACATCATATATACATTTACATCCTCTTACAGTAAACAAAACATTTATTTTTAAATACTTTCATACTATTTTCATTCTTCATACATTCAGGCATCTCGTCATACATTTTTAAACCATTATACATATAAACAATTTTGTGACTTGGGTTTTTCAACAATAGGAGTCTTATTTTATTCTTATTTCTAGTAATATGTTCATCAAAAATTTTGTTTTACACTATTTTATCCTTAAAATGACTATTGTTACATTTAATTATTAAAGAATTAATCATGAATATTAAAATATCTGATTTGGATTTTTCATGAATATTCGAATTTTAAAAAAATATTAAATTCGGTTTATTGTATATTAAAATGGTATTACACAAAGTGAACGATGAATGATAAGGAGAGTGTTATAAATTTAATGTTTGAATTAATAAATTATTTACTTAATTGGTACTAACCAAAAAATATAAATTAAATTAAAAAACACCCTCTACATTTTGAGTGTATCTTAATCCTTGATCAATAATCTGGGTTTTTTGACAGAATATGTGTAATTTTTTTATAGCCATCGTCTCATTTTATTGAAATTAACCATTATAATTAATATATCAGACTAGGACAGAATTACTATCTAACAATCGGACTGCTTCCATGCAGAGGTAGGCAGTGGTAATATAAAGACACAGCAATCTATCTTTGTAAACAATTTTCGCCTCTTCCATATTATTCTCCTCATATATACCCGCCGATTATTCTGACTCCTGATCTGACCACTTTCAAGTATTTTAAATACCTGATCATGCCAAGTTTTTCTTTTTACCTCTACTTTTATGACCTTAAAAATTCGTCTCATAAATTTGTTTTACTGTTTTTTATTCACAGTCTGAAAACCACCGAAGGGTGTCTTTCTACATATGTATATTATTAAATGAAGTTTTCCTCGGTCTTCCTTTGCTTCTATAACTTTATTTTTTTACTCTTCTTTCTTCATTCATTAGATCACACGCCCAAACCAAACACCTTTTTTATATTTAATTAAGCATATCATAAATAAACCAAGTACATGGATATTCAGACACGGTTGCATTTCGGAAGTCGGAATGTTGACGTTTTTCCCGCAAGAAACTTTCACGGCCAGTCAAGATGGCCGCCGAGTGGGGGTTGCCAGTCAGTGAGCTCGTGATATAAGAAGGCAGGTACCTACCCACCTTGTACTTGACTGCTACGCATGAAAACACTGGATAATGCTATAATATTCTGTTACGTAGGTACTAATGCAGTCGAATAGAAATTATAAACATCATATCAATCAATAAACGGCGAATCAGATAATTATATATACAGAAATAATGAAAAAAGGGAGATTTATAATATTTTATTTTTTGACATCTCATCAAAGATGAAGAAGAATATGGAAGTCTGGGCATTTACGGGGCTGACGACCGTCATAGGCTGGTTTAAGTGATCACTTTACACACGTGTAACATTCACCAATTCTACCCATTATTGACAACCACACTACTCAAATTCTTGAAAGTTCTATATATATATGAATCACTAGAACTTCACTAGAGACATCTATTGGTGAGATGTAAAGAAGCTTTTTACTAAGCAGAAACTCTTATATTAGTATGTGAGGTCCGAATCCTGGATTATAATTACACACATGAGAAACGCCAGAAAATACCATTTTCATTTTTATTATTTAAGCTTATAATTTGACCAAATAATTTATTTACAACATTTTGAGTGTGTCCAAATACTTGTTCACAAAATCTGGATTATCTCCAATTACAGGAGTTATTTTCATATTATTTATAATATTATGAAAATAACTCCTGTAATTGGAGATAATCCAGATTTTGTGAACAAGTATTTGGACACACTAAAAATGTTGTTTTAATATCTCTTTAATCGACTTACGGCAAAGGAAGTACGACCTAATCAATCAGAAACTTAACCAGCCTATGACAGTTCGTAAACCCAATTCTTCCATATTCTTCTTCATCTATATTGAGATGTCACGAAATGGAAAAATAAAATGTGGAAATAACCCAGATCTGTGAACAAGTATTTGGACACACTAAAAATCTTATCAATTTTCTTGTATACAGTTTTATAGAATAAGCATTGAAAAATGTAAAAATAACTCATAGATGGGGAAAACTCAACATATTTATAAACAAATATTTGAACACACTCAAAATATTACCAATTTTCCTAACATAGTTTAAAAATAAGTATTAAAAATGTGTCGTCGGCACAGAAAAACTTTATTGTAATTTGTATTAATGTGTATAAAAAAAATATATAAATAAATGGAAATTTTGTTTTTATTTTTTATTTATTTATTCAATATACTTTCAGGGTGTTTTTTAGATAATTCAATGCATTTTTTAGACGTTTATAATTTACAATCTAATAATTAAGAAAAAATATTATTAAAAAATAAAAAAATTTATATAAAAATTGTATTAACATGCTAGTATTCGGCTCAACACAGGCCATGCCTAAAGAGCCGTAATACGTATAATAATGTATAAGTATATGAAATGAATATGTATATTGAATGTATCTATGTATTATGAAAATAAATAAATTTAAAAAAATAAAAAATAAAAAAAATAAAAAATTACGCTGTACTTTCCAATAAAGAGACTAAGCTTTTGTGCTTGGAAAGGGACTTACTTATTTTTTTATTTGTTCGGGAATTGTAAAGCTTTACATCTAAAAAAGTATAAAATAAAAAATAGTTACATAAATAAAAATAAATATAAGTATTTTTTTCACTGTAATATTTATTCAATATTACCATGGACTGGTACCTGAAGCGGAGGGCTGATCACATTTCCTTCATGTGTAAAACGATCATGATAACACTGCGTTTATAAGACACAGTGCCCTATGCACCATTATGGTGCGGATAAGGGTTTTATATATTAATAAAAATAAAGCCAATTAAACAATTCCACAATTATGTTATAATAACTAATAAAATATTAAGAGATAAAAAAGTATGGGTTTGTGTGTGTGTGTGTGTGTGAGGAAGGGAGTAAAAGGGTAATGGTATGGTATAGTATACTTACACTCATACTTATTATTTATTGTTAATGTTTGTGGATGATACATATATTTTTTTCAAGAACGTCATAAATAAAAAATCGTCAATTTTAGTTTTGCATTTTTTTGGAATGCCCAGTAAATGTACTATATCCCAGCAAAAGAGGAATATTTTAAACTTAATATATACCCGCTACAGTGCAGAAAGTGTTGTTTTTACATTTTGAAGAAAATGTAGGGTTTAGTTAAAAAAAAATAAACTGGTTATTTTTCAAATGGAGAAAAAACCTTCATGTTTAACCTAAAAAGATCTGTTGCACAGTAAAAAATTCAATAAGTGGCTTTGGCTTGATATTTATTTTTAATAAATTGTATTCTGTTCTTATACTTTAAAAACGTTCTCCTGAAAAATCACGTTTTTGATTTATGACGATCTTGAAAGGAGTGAACGATATATAATCCATTTAATTTATTTTTAGCATATTAATGTCTTTTTTTAAATTTATTCAGGAAGGTTATTGAAATATTTGATTCCCAAATATTTTAAGCTCTTTTGTAACTGTTTGGTTTTGTAAAGTTATTTTGGTATCTCAAAGATAACTTTTCTTTAGGTTCAAATAAATTTCACCCTTAAACCGTTGAATAATTGCTGTTTAAAATGGCTTCTCCCTATGGGACTTATTAAAATGATAGGAATGACGAAAAAAAAATTTCTATGGTATTTTTAAAAAATTAATACGCCCTATTCGAGTGACGTCATATTCATGACGTCACTCTCTAGTTCCTAGCTTCGGAAACGGATCTTCGCTGTTATAATGCTCCTACCTGCCGGTGAGTAGACGGCACACGAGTCTACTGACCCCTGAAGAGAAAATCTGAAACCAGTACTGGCGAATGGCTGGGTAAGGAAAATGTCAGTGACGCAACGGCTTTACAGTCATAACAATATTATGTTAATCATCAGTGTCTGCGTCAGCGAACTTGAATACAACTTTTTACGCATAGTAAAAAAATTAACAAATAAAAAAAAAAAAAATTTTTTTTCTTACTTCATTACTTTCAATTGTTATTATCCTTTTTTTACAACCAAATTTCTATGACTTCATACGCCTCATAAATTTGTTTGACTGAAAAATGGTCAGCACGCTCGGCTACCGTACCGGAGGTAGCGGACTCAAACAAATATACGTGATTTTTTTCACTCTAATATTTATTCAATATTACCCTGAACTGGCTGATTGCCTTTCCTTCATATGTTAACACTGCGTTTATATTTCACTCAGTCTGGATACCACTGAAGGGTGTCTGTCTTTATGTGATATTCCGTACTGCAAATTAAAACTACCACGATGTATGTATTATCTATTCAACAGTTTACATAACACATGGCTTCCTCAACATGACAGAATTGAACATAACATTCGCGAGACGTGTGCCATTGTAGAATGACAAGTCGCAATCGATTTCTAGCGGAAAACACGCAAACGTAGGAAGGTCGACGACACTGTATTGTTTTTCCGATCGCCAATGGTGTTGTTGTGGAAATCAGGAATATCACCTGCACTGGTGTTTCCAATGGTAGAGATAATTGCAGTAATGTTACCGCATAACCGCGTGTTACCATAGCAAGGTCTCCATTTCCTTGATATAGCTCTGCACACTTTCTCCTCGACTTTTCTTGGCGGTTCGTTTTCTGCGACGATTGAGAAAAATCCTTTTTTGAAGAGAAAATCGTTACATCAATTATTGTTTAAATTGATTATTTAAAATAAATGAAACCTGTAAAATATAGTAGGCATTGACATATGTGTTCAAAAAACGCTTTAAGGGGTTATTTGCAAGCACATCATTGATTCCAACGGATAGGTCACATATTGTCACACACTCCTTTCAACGTCATATTTAAAAAAAAACTTGATTTTTCAGGAGATCGTTTTTAAAGTTAAAGAATATAATAAAATATATTAAAAATGAATATCAAGCCACTTATTTAAATTTTTACTGTGCAACAGATCTTTTTAGGTAAAACGTGAATGTTTTTTCTCAATTTGAAAAATATTTAGCATATTAAAAAAAATAATACCCTAAAAATAAGTGATTGATTTAATATTTAAAATATATAATGATGAATGCTGCACGTGTGTAAAGTGATCACTTAACCAGCCTTTAACAAATCATCATTTCTTCTTCTTCTTCTTCTATGTCTTAGTCCTCATTAGTGAAGGTTGTGACATTTGTTGAAGCCTCCAGTTATACCTTGACTGCGCTGCACGTAGCGTTCCAACCACCGAGGTGCCTGCTGCTGCCTTAATTTGATCGGTCCATCGTGTGAGGATCTTCCTTTTCCTGTCTTCCCCTCCAGGCTATTGATCACAATCATTCATTCCAGGCTTTTCTCATTGCCACGCACAATGTGTCCAAAGAACTTAATAATCTGTAGTCTAGACATTGGCTAGAGTCAAGCCATCCAAGTTTAGTTCCTAGCGATTGGACTCGTTGGGGCGTCTAGCTGTCCATGGAATTCGGAGCATGCGCCTCCAACACCACAATTCAAAAGCATAAATTTTTCTCCTTTCTGCTGCTTTTATGGTCCATGTTTCAGCAGCATAGAGGAAATCGGAGCAGACCAAACTCCTGACAAGCTTTATCTCGGTGTTGTTACTCACACTCCGATGTTTCCAGATTTTTTTTAGCTTAGACATGGCACTTTTCGCAATGGGATACGATGTCTGATCTCTCCTTTGCAAGTTCATTCATTGCGAATTTAAGATCCAAGGAACTAAAACTCGTTTATAATCTCTGTAGATAGACATGGCACTTTTGGCCATGGCAATGGGTTCCATACATCGCTCACTCCTTTCAACAACAGTTTTTAAAGTTTGAAAATATAATGAAATGTTTTGAAAATAAATAACAAGCCACTTGTTGAACTTATTACTGTGCAACAGATCTTTTTAGGTAAAACCTGAAGGTTTTTTCTCCATTTGAAAAATACTTGCTTTATTAAAAAAAAAAACAATACCTTTTCTTCAAAATGCAAAAACATCACTATTTGCCCTGTAGCGGGTAAATATTAAGTTAAAAATATGACTCTTTTCCTGGGATGTAGTACAATTTCTAGGCAGTCCGAAAATATGCACAGCTGACGTTGTTAAAAGGAGTGAGCGACATGTCAAGGTATTAAGTCATAAGCCCTGTAAATACCCAGACATTCATATTCTTATTCATCTTTGTTGAGATGTCAAAATGTAAGGAAGATTCTTTTTATTATTGTTATTACAGTATCGAAGTATAATTTATCATACCTGTGAAGAGGAATACTTAATATTGATAATATCACGAGAGTAGAAAGTGCGGTGCGATTTATTTTGGCCTCCATGGAGACTTGAATCCAGTTTGTCAAAAGAAGTTTAGCGATTTACCATATTATATCCAACAAATTTAAGCTTAATTATTTTCTTCTTATTCTTCTTTATCTTTTTCTTTTTATTGATCCTCAAGATCTGTCTGTGTATTTTTTCAAATCTTCGAATGTTATTATTCCATCTCTACGGGTAATTCTATCAAACAGTGTTTGCGAGTTATTGTAAGTTTTCGGTGTCCTCTTTTGGCTAAGTGATGTGTGGGACAAAGGTGTCTATAAAATTATATACTTATTCGAATCTCGATATCTGAAAACATATTTATATACACATTTTTATCATTTTACACAAACGCACATATTTTTTATTTATATCAACATATTTATAAACATATTATACAAAATATAATTATTGGAAAAAGTGGTGAAATAAATTGTAATATATCTTGTGGGGGTTCAAATTTCAGACGGGTCTCAATCATAAAAAATAAAAGTATGTGAATATAATCTAGGATTCGAACCGTGCATGCAAATAAAAAGAGTATCTCCTTTATAAAAGTTTTCCTCACTCCAACATAGATGGCTGTTGTGAACTTACACGTACCGTGTCACGAAATTGATTAATATAACTAGGAGTTTCAAAAATTTGAATAGTTTTGCTATCAATCATAGGTAGAATTGGTAAATGTTATAATCTTCGCCTCCGTAGTATAATAATGTTCAGCACGCTTGCTTACCGTTCTGGTAGTCCTGGGTTCGATTACCAAAGATTCTGGGTCAAATAAGTAATTTTTATTTCACCCTAATATTTATACAATTTACCCTGAACTGGTACCTCTGATGGGCTGAGGAGCTGATCACCTTTCCTTGATGTGTTAACGATCAAGATAACACTCTCTAATGGTAGATAGCCCTATCTACCATTAGAGTGCGGATAAGAGTTTGAAGAAGAAGATGAAGATGAATACGGATGTAAAGTGATGACTTAACAAAGCCTATGACGATCGTAAGCCCTGTAAATGCCTAGTATTCCATATTCTTCTTTATCTATGATGAGATGTCTAGTTGCATTCACTTGTTCAGGTTTTATTGTGATTAAATTTTTGCAGTAAGTTTAAAAAATTTTTTTGTCAGGGTGTGTATGGACTGCGATTTTTGTGTATGGACGACGTTTGAAAAACCGTCCCAAATCATCAAAACTTTCTTCGGTACACATTCTAGTGTAATTCACTATTCACGTGTGTTCGGAACATCCGCTTGCTTACCTACATACTCGTTTACATTAGCTTTGTTTTCGAACGCGGTCAACACCGTTCCGAATTCAAGAGTGACAGAAGACAAATCGCTCACTCCTTTAAAAAACATCATATATGAAAAATCGACAATTTTCAGTTGTGCGTGTTTTCGGAATGCCCAGAAAATGTACTATATCCCATCAAAAGCGGTATATTTTTAACTTAATATTTACCCGCTACGGGGTAAAAAGTGTTGTTTTTGCATTTGAAGACAGTGTATTGATTTTTTTTTTTAATAAACTAAATATTATTTTATTTATTGTTTCGGCATTAACTTTGTGGTAAGACATGTTACAATGATTAAAGAAAATACTTGTTTTTTACCACTTGAGTTTTATTATAGACTACATGTTTTAGAAGTTAAACTTCCATCATTCAGGTCTGTATAATAACTAAAATATAAAATATAAAATTGTTCTATAAAAAAGGAGAGGGGAAATTTATAGAACAATTTTTTATTTTATATTTTAGTTATTATACAGACCTGAATGATGGAAGTTAAACTTTGAAACAAATAATAAAACTCAAGTGGTAAAAAACAAGTGTTTTCTTTAATCATTGAAACTAAATATTTATAAATATTTTTCAAATGGAGAACAAACATTCAGGTTTTACCTAAAAAAGATCACAGTGTGGCACAGTAAAATGTTCAATAAGTGGCTTAATATTTATTTTTTCATATTTTTAAACTTTGAAAACGATCTCCTGAAAAATCAAGATTTTTTTTTTATATATGACGTTCTTGGAGTGAGCAGAATGTCAAAGAACAGGGCAGTGTAGAAATCAGCTAACTAACCATCACTCCACTACCCCTAGGATAAAATCTGCGAAAAACATTAAAGAAATCAACCTTTTATTTTTTGCTTAACGCGTTCAAAGGTTTGAGACACGCTGTGCCCTAAAAACAGGTGATTTCTCGCTTTCTTCGCGTGCTGAAGGAATCTCCGAATCGAGGACGATACCCTGAAGTTTCCTTTTACGAGTCATTGTGCCGCGGATTGCATCACACACTGCTTAATGGCTCTCTCGGGTACAAGCACCCGGTAGCTTTCTCCTTGCCAGGAACTACTAGTGAGATCGACGAACTTCTGAGCAATGTTGAGGGTCATTGTCATATGGTACACTTTTGGAGATGCTAATAAACACATGTACTCCAGGACTTGTCCGCCTCCGTGGTGTAATGGTTAGCGTTTGTAGCTACCGTGCTGGAGGTCCCGGGTTCTATTCCTGGGGGGGGGGTTAAATAGATATAAGTGATTTTTTCACTCTAATATTTATTCAATATAAGCCTGGAAATTCAATATATTCCTGAAATGGAGGGCTGATCACCATTCCTTCATGTGTTAACGATCAAGATAACACTGCGTTTATATAATGCCGTGCCCTATGCACCATTCGGGTGCGGATAAGTGTTTAAAAAGACTTTTTTTAGTAAATTAATTAATGTTAACACGACTAGTTTCGAGAACCTAGCGTAACGGTTAGTTACAACATTTTGAGTGTGTCCAAATACTTGTTAAAAAATCTGGATTATCTCAATAATAGATGTCTCTAGTGAAGTTCTAGTGATTCAAGAATAATGGTTCAAATTCCTTTCATATATATAGAACTTCTTTTCATCTCACCAATAGATGTATCTAGTGAAGTTCTAGTGATTCAAGAATAATGTTTCAAAATTGGTTCATATATATAGAACTTCCAAGAATTTGAGTAGTGTGGTTGTCAAGAATGGTTAGAATTGGTGAATGTTGCACGTGTAAAGTGATCACTTAAACCAGCCTGTGACGGTCGTCAGCCCCGTAAATGCCCAGACTTCCATATTCTTTTTCATCTTTGAGGAGATGTCAAAAATAATGGTTAGTTGGTTAGATCATGGTCTTATATTGTTGCCCTCCCAACCGCATTTCCGGTCTAGACAGAAGCATCTAGACTTCCTGACAGACCTCTCTTCTTTCTTCAATCTTCTTTCTTCTCTAGCTTTCCGTTCTCCACTGCTGGATATAAGCCTCTTCCATTTCTTTCCATTTTCTTCAGTCGGTTGTTCGTTTAAGGGAAAGAAGAAGAACCATAGTTTTAAAAATACAGGTGTGTAGTGTGAATTAAAATAATGAAAGTATTTTTTTTTGTATATTGTTTTGCACACCACTGAGTGCGCTAAGCCAGAGATTCATAGGGACCTATTCAGAAACATCTACAAAAATATTGACGTATGATTTTTGTCCGCCTCCGTAGTGTAATGGTCAGCACGCTCGGCTACCGTTCTGGAGGTCCCAGGTTCGATTCCCAAGGGGGGTAAAATGAATATAAGTGATTTTTTCACTGTAATATTTATTCAATATTACCATGGACTGGTACCTGAGGCGGAGGGCTGATCACCCTTCCTTCATGTGTAAACGTTCAAGATAACACTGCGTTTATATGACACAGTGCCCTATGCACCATTGGGGTGCGGATAAGGGTTTTATTATTATTATTATTTATTATGATTTGGATCCACCCTTCTATGAAAAAACAGACAATAACAGAAAATAGTAGCGGATAT
The DNA here is from genome assembly GCF_059751285.1 of Brachycentrus maculatus. Taxonomy (NCBI): domain Eukaryota; kingdom Metazoa; phylum Arthropoda; class Insecta; order Trichoptera; family Brachycentridae; genus Brachycentrus; species Brachycentrus maculatus. The sequence goes on along the minus strand of NW_028280982.1, from coordinate 839,254 downwards.
CGTTTAGTTTCAGTGCTGGGAAAATAGCATTATTTACGATTTAAAAAAATCAGCATTGAAAAAGGTGACACTAAAACTAATAAGTCACACAATATAAAATGTATGACTTGGACTTAAATCGTAACATATGGTAATTTTTATTTTGTATTGTGTTTTTTTTTTCAATTAACATTTATAAAAGGAATTGATTTTTTTTTTAAACTTAAATATCTATTTTAAAAGCTAAACTGGCAGTCGGAAGCTAAACTGGCAGTACACAATGGAGTTCTGGTTCCAACCCTTATGTATGGAAGCGAAGCATGGAGTTGGCAAAAGAAGGATTAAAGCAGACTGAATGCAGTCGAAATGCGATCCCTCAGACGAATGTGTGGCAAAACGATGTTTGATAGATGTTCGAATGATGAAATAAGGAAAAAATGTAAGGCTGAGATAAGCATTATCGATAAAATTAAGAAAGGTGTGTTGAGATGGTTTGGACATGTGGAGCGTATGAGTGAAGAAAGAACCGTTAAACAAATTTATGAGGCGAATGTAGTTGGAAAAAGAAGCAGAGGACGACCGAGGAAAACTTGGATCATTAAGGTATGTCAAATACTCGAAAGCGGCCGGGTCAGGAGTCGTAATAATCGTCGGGTATGTATGAGGAGATGCATGAATGTAGAAGAGGCAAAGAATGTTTGCAAAGACAGAGTGGTGTGGCGTTCGATTCTCTCTGCCTACCCCTGCGGGGAAGCGGCGTGATGGTTAGTTAGTTAGTTAGTTAGTTAGTTAATATCTGTAGAAAGGTTATTGAAATATTTGGTTCCCAAATATTTGAAGTTCTGTTGGAATTGTTTGGTATTGGATTTATATTATTAACTAACTAACTAACTAACCATCAGCCGCGTACTACCCCGTAGAGATAGGCAGAGAGAAAAGAACGCCACACCACTCTATCTTTGCAAACATTCTTCGCCTCTTCCACGTTCTTGCATCTCCTCATAACCCGACGATTATTTCGACTCCTAACCTGACCGCTTTCAAGTATTTGGCGTACCTGATCGTGCCAAGTTTTTCTTGGTTTTTCTCTGCTCCTTTTTCCAATAACATTCGTATAATAAATTTGTATTATTGGTATATATAATAAATATACAAGTAATTATTTTATGTAACTCATTTTTGTGAAGGACTTGATGTAATTATTCTGCAAAATTCCTAAATAAAACAAATAAAAATAAAATGTTACCAAGTAAAAATGAATTATAAAAAGTTATTGATATTAAATTACAGCAAAATTAAAATTTAACACCAATAAAAAAATAAGAAATATATTATTAGAGGTAGTATTTTACTAAAATGGCGCTTCATATATAAAATCCTCTAAATTTATTATTTATTATTATTATTTTGTTAGAGGTCAAAATAAAATATGGAACAAAGGCAAAATAAAGGAATGGGTGAATGATCAAGAGTAAATTTTACGAAAATTGCGAAATGTTCATATTCTTAATTTTTCTCTCTTTTTTGTGTATATTAGGTTAAAATTATTAAAAACAATGAAAAATGTATTAAAAAAGAACTCCACCTACAAGATACACAAGGTGGTTTGGTGGGTCTCTGCAAAAAGAACATGTTTAAAATTGTGATTTTAATAAATGTATACAATTTATGTTAGTAAAAAAATCAGAACGTTTTCAGAATTGCACCCACCATGGAATAGTATGTAAAGATACTCCATGTTGTTTTTCAACTTTCAAAAGAAAGAGTTTTGATGCTCTAGTTTCGTATTGAAATTTGCGCACGCAAAAAACATTAATTGATCATTAAATTCAAATTTCTACCCATTTAAAAAAAAAGCAAATATGACCAGAAAAAAATACAACTCCAGCTTTCGTTCCCGTTAATGCCTAAACTAACTAACTAGCCATCACGCGACTTCTCCGCATAAGTAGGTAGAGAGAAAAGAACGCAGTTAATATTATTCGCCTCTTCCACATTCATGCATCTCTTCATGCCTACCCGCCGATTATTGACAAGCCAGCCTCCTTCAAGTATTTGACAAACCTGATCGTGCTAAGTTTTTCTCGGTCTTCCTCTTCTCTTTTTTCCAACTACATTCGCCTCATATATTTTGTTAACGTCACTCAGTTCCACATGTCCAAACCATCTCAACATACCTTTCTCAATTGCAAACATTATTGCAACAATGTATACTGTCCATCTCCACGGTCTTCATCTGCTTCTTTTTCGACTCATAAGTTTGTTAATATTATTATTATTATTATTTTATTCATTTAAAATATTAACATTTTTATTTATAACATAATACATTTGAATCATTTATACATATGGAGAACTTTTATATTTCGATTCGCTGTGCCTCTCCATAAAAGAGTCTGTGCTCTTGTGCTTGGAGAGGCTCTGACACTCGTGGTTTAATGTTATATAATAAAAGATATAATAGTTTTTTTTGTAAATTTTTTCAAGATTTAAATGTATATAGCTTTAATTTTTTTCTTAAGTATTTTTATATCATCTATTTTTTTTATTGAAATGTTTGATTGCCAAATATTTGAGGTTTTGCTGAAATTGCTTGGTGTTGCATTTTGGAGAAGAAAAATCGTTTGAGAATCTCGATGATAAATTTTTTGTTAAATTTAAGTTGCCATCCTTTAGTATTTGAAAAATTGCGTTTTTTTTTTAAATGGATTCTATATTTGGGACTTGAATTTTTTTAAATAATAATTGTATATTATATTTCAATCATTATGAAAACCAAGTCTCAATTTTATTTTAAAGTTAATTATAAAATTTTCCCAAGTATATAAAATTGTTTGAATTTTCTTTAAAAAAAAAACATTAATTGAATTATGCATCGTTTTGCCACACATTTCTCTTAGAGTTTTTTAAAAGATGAATTCACCCAAGTATTTGACATTCCTGATCGCGACAAGTTTTTCTCGGTGTTCCTCTGCTCATTGAAAATAACTCCTGTAATTTGAGATAATCCAGATTTTGTGAACAGTATTTGGATACAATCAAAATGTTATAATTGTTATTTAAATGAATGTAATTAAAACAAAAACAAAAATTCTAGCAATTTGAGATGAAAACAGGTGTTTTTCAATTCGGATGCAGACCTCATTATCATATTATGTAGAAAGTGTAACCCAGATTTGAGTAATTCTCTCATAACAGAATAGTTTAGTTACTGTAATTCGGCACGTAGACTCGTTATTGATAGAAGGTACTTAATCCCACAGTACCTTCACAGTACATAGAACCTTTCTACGTTTACAGTTAGACCGTAAAACCTTCGTACAACGTAAACACCTTAACGTATCGTTTGACTTTCTAATCTATGAAGATTTTGCAGAGATTCGCAACTATTTGATCGTTTTTTAATTTTTATTTCACATCTCAACATGAATGAATAATAATATGGAACAACATTTTGAGTGTGTCCAAATACTTGTTCGCAAATCTGGATTATCTCCAATTATAGGAGTTATTTTTCATTTTATTTTTTGTTAAAAACATATGAAAAATAACTCATTTGATTGGAAATAATCCAGATTTGTCAACAAATATTTGGAGACACAAATAATTTTGTGAATGAATTAACTGTTCAAATTATAAGCTAAAATCATAAAAATGAAAATGGTGTTTGGCGTTTCTCATGTGTGTGATTATAACCCAGGATTCGGACCTCACAAACTAATAAAAGAGTTTCTGCTCAAGCAAAGCCTCTTTCCATCTCACCAATAGATGTCTCTAGTGAAGTTCTAGTGGTTCAAGAACAATGTTTCAAAATTGGTTCATATATATACCTATAGAGCTTTCAAGAATTTGAGTAGTGTGGTTGTCAATAATGGGTAGAATTGGTGAATGTTACACGTGTGTAAAGTTATAACTCAAACCAGCCTATGACGGTCGTCAGCCCCGTAAATGCCCAGACTTCCATATTCTTCTTCATCTTTGACGAGATGTCAAAAAATGATACATTTCATTATTATTTATTGAAATTTTAACATAGATGAAGAAGAATATGGAAGTCTGAGTATTTACGGGACTGGTTTGGGTGATCACTTTATACACGTGTAACACTCACCATTCTATTCATGATTGATAACCACACTAATCAATATTTGGAACTGTAGTAGTTAGGATGTAAATCATAGGTAGAATGGGGAACTTCTTAAGTACCTAAAATTGTATAGCTATATAAGGACCGTCGCGTCAGTCCATTTAATCTTCACATTCGTTTGAAAATGCCATAATTAGGCGAAACAACTGTCACAATATTTATTTTGATGTGTTTTTTAATACAACTTCGTAGACTCAAAACATTTGTGTTTGATTTAACAATTAAATTAACACATAAATTAAAATAGAGCTCTACAAATTGAACGCCAAATAAATAGAATGGGGAATGTTACACGTGTGTAAAGTGATCACTTAAATCAACCTATCACAGGTCAAAAGCTCTGTTAATGCCCAGACCTTCATATATATGTACTTCTTCATCTACATGTATTGAGGTAAAAAATCTTGATATTAATTTACTCTTTAGATAATCAAGAGTAAGGGAAAAGAATTGACTCCCTTAAAAAATTGCGAATTAAAAAAAAGCATATCCTAGTATGGGAAATAGTTCGAAAAACAATCTGAAATTCAAGTAACATTAAGTGAAGATTCCACGTATATAATAAAGTAAACTTACTAATGTCAAGCCACTTATTGAACTTTTTACTATAAAACAGATCTTTTTAGGTAAAACCTGAAGGTTTTTTATCCATTTGAAAAATAATAAGTTTATTTAAAAAAATAATTAAACAATACCTTTTCTTCAAAATGAAAAATAACACTTTCTGCCCTGTAGCGGGTAAACATTAAGTTTAAAATATGCCGCTTTTGCTGGGTATAGTGCATTTTCTGGGCATTCCGAAAAAATGCATAACTGAAAATTGTCGATTTTCGATATATGACGTTGTTAAAAGGAGTGAGCGATGTGTCGCCTACGGAAATAATTTCGGAAAAACGTCAGAAACGAATGGTGAATTTTCCATTTGGCATTTATCATTTCCTAGTACCTACGTAAAAAAAAAGGAAAAAAAAAATCATGTTCAAGTAATGATCAAGCGAGGGTTTCTGCAAACTTACTAATTTAAAGCCTTTGAAAAGAATTTGAAAAAAACGTCATAATAGAATGGTGAATTTTCCGCAACGCGGTAATTTACCGCACCGATGGTTTTCCACGGCTTCCTATAGTAACATCGAACGGCATTCGTAAGAAAGAGGTAACGATTTGCGTCATAAGATTTCTCCGGTGACTGCCAAGTTCAAAGTGGCAATAATTATGGCAGACTGGTGTGTAAAATATCGCTGGCATTCGCAGCTATATAATATTTTGTAGAACTCGTGAAACACCACAACTGGCCGGAGAATGTAAACAATATGAAAGTGGGTTGGTCGCATTATGCCGATACAAATGTCAAACACAAGAGCACTACTTTGAACTAATTACCAAATTGTGAGAAACGAATTAAGACCGACTTTTGTTAGCGAAGATGACAAATAAAAACGAACGTTATGTTCTTAGTTGATTCTTTATCTCAAACATATTACATTTACAACATTTTGAGTGTGTCCAAATACTTGTTCACAAAATCTGGATTATCTCCAATTACAGGAGTTATTTTCATATTATTTTTTGACATCTCATCAAAGATGAAGAAGAATATGGAAGTCTGGGCATTTAATGGTATTTTATGGCGTTTCTCATGTGTGTGATTATAATCCAGGATTCGGATCTCACATACTAATATAAGAGTTTCTGCTTAATAAAAAGCTTCTTTACATCTCACCAATAGATGTCTCTAGTGAAGTTCTAGTGATTCATGAACAAGGTTTCTAAATTGGTTCATATATATAGAACTTCCAAGAATTTGAGTAGTGTGGTTGTCAATAATGGGTAGAATTGGTGAATGTTACACGTGTGTAAAGTGATCACTTAAACCAGCCTATGACGGTCGTAAACCCCGTAAATGCCCAGACTTCCATATTCTTCTTCATGTTTGATGAGATGTCAAAATATATATATATATATATATATATATATATATATATATATATATATATATATATATATATATATATATATATATATATATATATATATATATATATATATATATATATATATATATATATATATATATATATATATATATATATATATATATATATATATATATATATATATATATATATATATATATATATATATATATATATATATATATATATATATATATATATATATATATATATATATATATATATATATATATTTATATATATATACCTGTTTAAATATAATTAAAGATGAAAAATCCATACATTATTTATTAGAACGTAAAGTTTAATTTTAGATTTTACAAATATCCTTTATAAATATTCCATCCTCTCCGCCTATCCCTCATAGAAACGGCGTGACAGTAGAAGTAGTTTTTTTGAACACATGTCAATGCCTCCTGTATTTTTGCGGGTAGTTCCTTGACCTCGCCCGCGAAAGGTTTCACAATTTCCGATGACAGTGACCTCCTTCCGCCGAAATAAAACTTTCTTCCGACCATGCGTCTAGGACGCGAGTGTGAGTAGAAAATTAGCGACTAACTTCTATTACGACTACTTTCAAATCGATGTCCGCGATTCGCGAATTAGAAATCACGCCGGTATCCGAATTGGCGGCTGATCAATCACGATTATGGGAGATAAAATTTATCGGCTAAAATTATACCATCATTTCAAATAGCTATTATGTCTCAATTTGACCAGGTCTATACATCAGCAACTGCACTGTTTTTTTAGCAAAATTATCAATTATCAAAAAGAAAACGAGACAAGTATAACTTTCATAAAACATAAAATGTGATTTTTCATGTATATTATATATTGCTCACTCCTTTCAACAATGTCATTTATCAAAAATCGTCAATTTTCAGTTGTTCATGTTTTCAAAATGCCCAAAAAATGAACAAAAGCAAAAGCGGCATATTTTTAACATAATAATTACCCGCTACAGGGCAGAATGTGTTGTTTTTGCATTTTGAAGAAATGGTATTGAATTATTAAAAAAAAAATACTAAATATTATTTAAATGGAGAAAAAATATTCAGGTTTTACCTAAAAAGATCAATTGCGCAGTAAAAAGTTCAATAAATCGTTTGATATTTATTTTTAATACATTTTATTATAGTTTTAAACATTAAAAAGCGATCTCCTGAAAAATCAAGTTTTTTGATTTATGACGTTGTTGAAAGGAGTGAGCGATATGTATATCTAACTAACTAACTAACTTACCATGACACCGCTTCCCCACAAGGGGAGGCAGAGAGAATAGAACGCCAAACCACTCTGTCTTTGCAAATATTCTTCGCCTCTACGTTCAAGCATATCCTCATACATACCCGCCGATTATTTCGACTCCCAACCTGACCGTTTTCAAGTATTTGGCGTACCTGATTGTGTCAAGTTTTCTCGGTCTTCTTCTGTTCCCTTTTCCAACTAAATTCGACTCCTGGCGGACTACATTTGCCTCAAAATTTGTTTTACTGTTCATTCCTCACTCATTCGTTTCACATGTCCAAACCATCTCAACACACCTTTCTTAATTTTATCGATAGTGTTCATCTCAGCTTTGCATTCCTTCCTTATTTCACTATTCGAACATCTATCAAACATCGTTTTGTCTCACATTTTTCTGAGAAATCGCATATCGACTGCATTTAGTCTACTTTCATTCTTCTTTTGCCAACTTCTATTCATTAGGGTTGGAACCAGGACTCCGTTGAGTACTGCCAGTTTAGCTTTCAGTACATAACGGATACACAACAGTAAACAACAAAACTAACTAACCATAACGACACTTCCCAGCAGGGGTAGGCAGAAAGAATAGAACGCCACACCACTCTGTCCTTGCAAACATTCTTCGCCTCTTCCACGTTCATGCATCTCCTCATACATACCCGCTGATTGTTTCGACTCCTAATCTGACCACTTTCAAGTATTTGGCATACTTGATGTGCCAAGTTTTTCCCGGTCTTCCTCTGGATTACATACCTAAATAAATAGACCTTGTCGAAAAATGAGTAAACCTTTTTTGACAAAAGCAATAACTCATATATAAAATTGTGTATAAAACTGTGTATACCATATGTATGTATGAAATTAAAATAATAAAATAAAATACAAATATTGGAAAAGAGATTTTTTCTGCGAGTAACACATAATTTTTCGGTAATTTTAGTCATACTTAAGCTGACGATAATTTTCTTTATGAAAGTATCGTGTAAATTCATTTAAAACCCTTATCCGCACCCCCGATGGCGCATAAAGCACTGCATTATATAAACGCAGTGTTATCTTGATCGTTAACACACGAAGGGAATGTGATCAGCCCTCCGCTTCAGGTACCAGTCCAGGGTAATATTGAATACATATTAGAGTAAAAAAATCACTTACATTTATTTAACCCGCCCTGGGAATCGAACCCGGAGCCTCCTGAACGGTAGCCGATCGCGCTAACCACTACACTATGGAGGCGGACGCATTATGCATTATTTGGTATTATTACAATAAATTTAGAAAATAAATGCTGAAATCATTATCATTAGCAAGACCAGTTAGATTTTTGTACCACCAATCTGCACCTAATGGTGCTTAGGGCACTGCATCGTATTTATTTAACACGCCCTGGGAATCGAACCCGGGACTTCCAGAACGGTAGCCGAGCGTGCTGATCATTACACTACGGAGGTGGACAAAAACCGTGTAAATAGACGCCGATTCTCTAATATGCGCTGTGTGAACCCCGCCTTAGTTTTGTAATAAAAGTCATCGAACTTCCAATACGTGATACGAGCTGTTTGTTTGTCTTGTGAAATTTCTTTTCCGCTTTCGTCGACCTCTCCGAAGAAGAAATCACGTGCCGAATATAGCACCCGGTGAACTCCGATGACGCGTTTGTGAGTTTTACGGCGTATTTTTATATCATAACACGAGGAACTTGAATGAGAATGATTGTGAAATGAAATTTCGGGCAGTGAATGAACTTGGAGGTCTTCAATTACGTGACATTCACTTTGAAAATTGATCAATTCGACGTGATCAATAAGCCCACTGCCAAAAGACGAATAGGCACATATTTTGGCCACATGTTCCATGGAGAAAAATATGCCCATTTTTATATAATTTATTGATTCGCCATTAACTTTATGGAATGACATGTTGATTTTTTTTTAATTAACATGTGTAATATTACTTTTTTTTGACATCTCATCAAAGATGAAGAAGAATATAGATGTCTGGGCATTTACGGGGCTGACAACCGTCATACGCTGGTTTAAGTGATCACTTTACACACGTGTAACATTCACCAATTCTACCCATTATTGACAACCATACTACTACTAGAATTTGAGTAGTGTGGTTGTCAATAATGGGTAAAATTGGTGAATGTTACACGTGTGTAAAGTTATCACTTAAACCCCCAGCCTATGACGGTCGTCAGCTTCGTAAATGCCCAGACTTCCATATTCTTCTTCATCTTCGATGGGATGTCAAAAAAATAATATGAAAATGGAGATTATCCAGATTTTGTGAACAACTGTTTGGACACACTCAAAATGTTGTAATATTTTCATCCCCCTGGGAATCGAACTCGGGACCTCCAGCACGGTAGCTAAATACGCTAACCATTACAACACGGAGGCAAACTATAAATTTATATAAATTTACATATATATATACATATATATATATATATATATATATATATATATATATATATATATATATATATATATATATATATATATATATATATATATATATATATATATATATATATATATATATATATATATATATATATATATATATATATATATATATATATATATATATATATATATATATATATATATATATATATATATATATATATATATATATATATATATATATATATATATATATATATATATATATATATATATATATATATATATATATATATATATATATATATATATATATATATATATATATATATATATATATATATATATATATATATATATATATATATATATATATATACATATATATATATATATATTGTTGTTCAAATATTACGTTTTATTTATACATTTACGATAAAAGTACGATATTCGTATAATTGCTATTCCTCGTTAGTGAAAAATACCACACAAAACGTCTAATATGACCTGGATTCGATGCAAACATCATACAAAAATAAAAGAAAGTTTCTGTATTTCTCCTCTCTATATCTGGCCGCAAAATTTCAAATAGATTTAAAAATAAATAAATAAATATATAGCACGCAAAAAGCGGTTTGCGAGCCCGCGGCGTCGACCAGTAGTTGTCTCATATAAAGTTACTTACTATCGGATCTATGGGTAATGTGAAAGTTTAATATTTTTTCTACAATCATGTAATATTAAGGTTTGTTCGCACTGACGAACGGATACTGCAAATCTGTCGGCGTCGGACGACTGTCGCGCGACTGTCGCACAGAGCTCGCTGAAAATTAATTCACAACATTTTGAGGATCTCCAGATAATTTTTAAAATTTTTGTTTTCTCCGCTTGGAAGTTATTACAAATAAAGGGGTCTTTGCTAGATAAAAGCTTTTTTCAATCCAACATAGATGGCTGTTGTGAATTAATGTGTACTGTGTCGTGAGACTGATCAATATATCTAAGATTTTCGGAAATAGTGTTGTAGTCAATCATGGGTAGAATAGTAAATATTGCACGTGCGTAAAGTGATCCATATTCTTCCATACATTTCTTCATCTATGTATGTTGAGATGTCAAAAATAAAAATTATTATTTAGATGACTAACACAAGCTATAAATAACTTTTTTTACATAGATTTTAAGGTTAAAGATTTTGAGTGTGTACTAATTCTTGTTCACAAATCTGGATTTTCTCAACTTAGCAGTTATGTTTTTTTTGTTGACATCTCAACAAAGAAGAAAAGGAATTTGGATGCCTTGGTATTTATAGGATTTAAGATTTGTCAATATGTGAAATAGTATGAGTAAGATAATCTTTAGAAAAATTAAAACTAAAACGCATTTGTTTGCTAAATCATTTCTATCATATCTTTTCCCCAATCAAATAACAGTGAAGCGTCCTTGAGGTAGTATTTGACTAAAATGGCATTTTGTTAATTATACAAATTGATTATAATTTAACGCATTTTTTAAAGCATTTTTTACATTAATTAAATCACAGTGAAGCGCCCTTGAGGCAATATTTTACGAAAATAATGCTTTGTAATTTATCCAAATTTATAATTATTTAACGCATATTATAAATGAATTTTTAACATATTTATTTAAACATTACATTGAAAAAAAAAGAGACAATAATGGTAAAAATCGTAATCATATAGCTCGTGGATTGTCAACGTAAATACAAGAAAAATTGTCGTCAGACATTTCGTCTAGCCGCGACGACAAACAGATCAAAACTCGCTAGTGGCAATCGTCCTTAACTGCATAATCTAGCGGAACAATTTCCATTGCGAAACTTTCATCTTTGCCAAGATCAAATCGGAGGCTTTCGCAAAAAGGTCGCGACCATTCTATCCCCGTCTTAATTATCCCCGTGCAGTCGGTTGAACCTTTTTCCCATACGCCCTTGATCTTGAGTCTTGACATAGTTTCTAGTAGCTATTTGTGCGCAGAGAAAATGCAACGATAGAAAGTGACCTCCTTACAGATAATACGAGATATTGTATTATTCGTTGGTTATTACATTAAATGGAGTCTTATTCAAGTGCATTATGTTCCGAATGGATGATAAAATAATTCAATTCGATCCAGAAGCATTTATATTATTTTTATAACAATAACACTAGTTTTTATTACTAATGTAGAAACTTAAAAGTCAATTAAAATTTTTACTTTTTTTGTTGACTACAACATAGATGAAGATGAAGAATATGGAAGTCTGGATGTTATCAGGGATATAATAAATATAACTTCTTTATAAAATTAAACAACTTTGTTTTAACCACTTTTATATTATAAGTGCACTTTAACCTACCGGTTTCGACAAGAACTTTGTCATCATCAGGGTTTATTAAATTCTTAAATATTAAAATACTCATAATTAATTACACTCCCTTACCAAAAACTTCCACACACTTCCTTCTAAGTTTTTGGGAAGGGAATGTAATTAACTATGAGTACTTTAATGTTTTCTATGTTTGTGAATTTAATAAACCCTGATGATGACAAGGTTCTTATCGAAACCGGTAGGTTAAAGTGTACTAATCATAAAAAGGGGTTAAAACAAGGTTGTTTAATTTTATAAAGTATATAAAATGTGCCACAAAATATCTGCGAAAAACATTTAAGAAATAAAACTTCTGTAGTTTTAAGTGTGTAAATGGTGCTATGGTAGTGAAGGGTGGTATTGTTTGCATGCTGTAATAGTGATTGTCCTGACGAAGGGACGGGTACGTCTTTAAACCGGTAGACATAAACATCTTGGTGAGTGGTATATACTTATATTATTAACATTTTTGTAAAAAAATTAATAAGTAATAAAACCTCTGTTTTTCGCCTTCTTTCTGAGTTTTTGTGAAAGGCTGAGTGAATTTGCAGTTCAATATATCTATAATACCAGTATGTCCATGTTAATAATACGGTTTAAACCTAGTATGAAGTGTCGGTTACTTGTTCAAATTATAACCTTTCATTTAAAATATATTTACCTTTATTTTTTAATGTTAAATATACTTATTGGGTAGATTTTAATGACTCGTAGAGAGATTGCCGACCCCTCTAGGCATATATGAAAACCGGAACCCACTCGCTTAAATCAGTCACAAAAAATTGTTATTAAAAATATTACAAGTTTTTGACGTCGAATTGGACGTTTTACAAAACAAATTGGAGATTTTACTTACAAATTGGACGCCTTGCAGTTCAAATTGGATGTGTTAAAAAAACAAATTGGATGTTATATTGCATCTTAAAAAAGGTTAAAATATTTAAAATAAATATTCATATTAGTACTACATACATGTTAATTAATACTACACCATAGGTACTTATTTTTTTTTTTTTTGTCTTTTTTGTATTCATTCATTCATTTGTATTCATATTTATAAAATCATTCCTCGAAATTCATTTTTAATTTTTAACCTTTTTATAAAATACAATTTAAAGTCCAATTTGTTTTGTGAAAACATCTAATTTGATATGTGTTATATTTAATTTGATTAGAACACTCATGAAAGTGATATTTTAAATTAAGATTAAATTAATTTAAGATTTTCAAAAAGTTAAAAGTTGTTGTTTGCTGAAATTTAATTCAAGAATAAAATTTAACAAACAGTTTCATATTTTATGAATTTAAATTATTTGATTAATGACGACTTTTTGGATGAAAATATGTTTTTTTTAATTAATGATTTACTTGACAAATACCACTATTTCTTAAAAATCTATTGTGACACGTGTTACGGTGCATTCCGCACAATTTTCAAACATATTTAAATTTAAACGGTGTAAAAGTAAAACTCACATATCGCTCACTCCTTTCAACAACGTCATATATCAAAAAACTTGATTTTTCAAAAGATCGTTTTTAATCTTTAAGAATATAATGAAATGTATTAAAAATAAATATCAAACCACTTATTTAACTTTTTACTGCAACAGATTGTTCTAGGTATAACCTGAATGTGTTTTCTCCATTTGAAAAATATTTAGTAAGTATATGTAAAAAATAATAAAACAAAAATTTCATCAAAATGCAAAAACAACACTTTCTGCCCTGTGGCAGGTAAATATTTAGTTAAAAATACGCCGCTTTTGCTGGGATAGTAGTACATTTTCTGGGCATTCCGAAGACATACACAACTGAAAATTGACTTCTACTACTACTATTACTACTACCATCACGCCGTTTCCCCGCAGGGGTAGGCAGAGAGGATGGAACGCCACACCCTTTTGTCATGACATACACTCCTCGCCTCTTTCACATCCATACATCTAGTCATACATGCCCTCCGATTACGCAGACTTTTGACATCGCCAGATTTTAGGTTCTGATTGATCTGATCGTGTCAAGTTGTTTTCGGTCGTTCTCGTTCTGTTGTCCATCTCACATATATTTTCTTAATCATTCTCTCGTTACCCATTCGCTCTACATGTCCATACCACCGTAAAGAAAATTTACGATTTTTGATATATGACGTTGTTGACAGCAGTGAGCGATATTTTAAAAATAGATAGATATTACCACAAAGTGACTAAAGAATCATTATATGAACATATCCTGCTAACCCTATTTTACCATGTTGTTGGTTAATCAGTTTAGTCAGTTAGTTATACTTAGTTAATACGTATTTTTTTCACTGTCTTCATTTTGTTACTTTAATTTTTTTTTAAATTTTACTTATCTTATCGCATACCTCATCACCTTACTAGATTATGTTTCTTATTAGGTCCCTTTGCACGATACCTTATTACCTTTGAGGTTATTATGCAGCGTTGGCGTAACCTTGTTAGATCGGAGTTGTTTCGGTAGGTTGGCGTCGATCCGCGGAGAAAACTTACCGTAAACGATTCAAGTGACCTAGAACTTGCATCTCTTTACAAACGGCTATATGTAATCGCTCGGATCACGATTTAACTGTTAAATTTCTATGTTGCGGGCAGACTCCGTAATGCGGGAATGCGAAAACTTGAACAAAAGTTATGGTATGTTTTAAAATCTTAATGTATTCATCCCGATATGAAATACGCTTTTCTTTACTATTCTAATGTGTTAAAATATGTCCCGATTAATTTATACTTCTAAATTAATTTATTATTATAATTATGTAAGTCAATTTAAAAAGTACATCTTTGGAGATTCCAAAATGATTCAAGAATACTAAAATGCAACACCATGCAATTCCATCAAAATTTCAAATTTTTAATTTAATTATTACTTGGTAAATACCACTATTTCTTAAAATTTACAGTGACACGTGTTTCGATGCATTCCGCATCATTTTCAAACACCGTAATTACCACAAAGTGACTGCCGACTCAATTAATGAAAAAATTACAAATATTTTAATAAATTACAATATATACGAATATAAAAAAGAAGATATTTCACTACTTGAAAAGTTCACATTATACATGAAAAATAAAAAAAATATATAAAATAGAAAAAATAGAAAAAATATACAAAGAAGTGTTTAGTTAATCAATTAAACTGTAATATTTTTTTTATCATATCCGTTCCGTGTGTAAAAACATCTCCTATTTTCAATACATTCTGCCTCTGTCATCTGGTCTTGAAATAATAATTTCCAAAACCATTATTTTAATATATGTTATAATCTTCCCCCATAAACTATTTTAAGATTTTTTTCTAATCTGTAAAAAAAAAAGACTCCATCATCCAAAAATCATCGGGCTTAGTACTAGTTTGTCTTCAAACTACATGTAAAAATAAAAATTGTAATCTATACTTACAAATATTAAAAATAAAAAAATATTTTAAAAATATATTAAGAAACCGTTAATGCTTTAAGGAACGTTTAACAAAAGTATTTATTTTTTTATTTTTGTGGAGAGTAAAAACTTAAAGAAAAACTTATGTATTTCAAATATAAATCCATACTTACAAATATTACAAATGGAAAAAATATTTTAAAAATAAATTAAGAAACCGTATATGCTTCAATGAACGTTTTACAAAAGTATTTTATTTTTATTTTTGCGGAAAATCAAAACATAAAGAAAAAAATTGTATTTCAATTGTAAATTTGTCGATTTTCCGACAGTGACAGCAACGCACGTATTGCGCATGTACCCACACAAAAGTACAGTTATTCCCCGCACTGTACAGTTACCGGCGGAAAGTAGGGCGCCACTTTCGTTTCCATCACGGATGGCACACTTTTGCCCGGTACTGTACCCGCGCGAGTGTGTGTGTGCTCTCGCGTATTACGTCCGCACACCACTACCAACTCACCGTATAGGATAATAACAAACATACGAGTACCTAGAGATGATTATTTATTGATTTTGCGTTTAATTTGTAGAACTCCATTTTAAATTATGTACTAATTTTTAAATCAAACAGATTTTTTGAGTCTGCTAAGTGTATTTTATTAACAAAAACACAAAAAAATATTGTAACACATTCTTTTGAAAATGCCATAACTAGGCGAAAAAAATGTCACTATATTAATTTCTTATTGTGTTTTTATTAATAAAATACAACTTAGTAGACTCAAAAAATCTGTGTTTGATTTAAAAATTAATACATAAACCTTGAGATGATATACGAATCAAGGGGCTATTGGAAAGCATCGACTGAGTAGATACGATGCAGTGCCCTAAGCCCCGTTGGGTGCAGATTAATGGTACAAAAAATCTACTTGGTTTTGCCAATGATAAAGATTTCAGCATTTATTTTCTAAGTATATATTATTAATACTAAAGAATGCATAGTACGTCCGCCTCCATAGTGTAGTGGTTAGCGCGTTCGGCTACCGTACCGAGGTCCCGGTTTCGATTCCCAGGGAGGGTGAAGTAAATATCATTTTTTCACTCTAATATTTATTCAAAATCACCCTGGACTTGTTTCTGAAACGGAG
The DNA here is from genome assembly GCF_059751285.1 of Brachycentrus maculatus. Lineage (NCBI taxonomy): Eukaryota > Metazoa > Arthropoda > Insecta > Trichoptera > Brachycentridae > Brachycentrus > Brachycentrus maculatus. The sequence goes on along the minus strand of NW_028280982.1, from coordinate 822,564 downwards.
GGCTGATCACCTTTCCTTCATGCGTTAACATCAAGATGGCACTGCGTTTGTATGATGCAGTGTCCTATGCACCATTGGGGTGCGGATAAGGATTCGAAGAATCCTTACTACCTGCATAGAAGCCTCTAAAAGCCAGAGGCTTTGCGGATTATTCCTTTATATAATAATAAAATGAATAAAAATAATAATTATTTTATTTTTTCGCAGATATTTTTAGAACTTGGTTTTTGGTAGGGGAATGTAAATAATTATGAGTATTCTAATGTTTTTAATGTTTTAGAATTTAATAAACCCTGATGATGACAAGGTTCCTGTCGAAACCGGTAGGTTAAAGTGTACCAATAATAAAAAAAGTAGATAAAAAAAAGTTCATATTATTATTATATTTCATCAAAGATGAAGAAGAATATGGTTGTCAGCCCCGTAAATGCCCAGACTTCCATATTCTTCTTCATCTTTGATGAGATGTCAAAAAATAATATAAAAATAACTCCTGTAATTGGAGATAAACCAAGTATTTGGACACACTCAAATTATTGTAAATAATTTTAATAATTTTAACTTCCGGTATTGCTTGGTTGACATTCGTTAATAATAAATAATAATAAAACCCTTATCCGCACCCCAATGGTACATAGGGTACTGCGTCATATAAACGCAGTATTATCTTGATCGTATACACATGAAGGAAAGGTGATCAGCCCTCCGCTTCAGGTACCAGTCCAGGGTAATATTGAATAAATATTACAGTGAAAAAATCACTAATATTTATTTGACCCCCCTGGGAATCGAACCCGGGACCTCCAGAACGGTAGCCGAGCGTGCTGACCATGACACTACGGAGGCGGACTAAGCATTGACATTCGTTAATTAATAAAATGTTATAATGCAATTTGCGTTGTGCAGTAAGTGACCAAATAGCGGTAAACGTAACTGGACCGGTTTCGCGACACTTTCCTCTGCGGCCCGCGGTACGGATTCTGCAGTAACTAGAGCGAGAAATACTCATTTCATTCTCTCTTCTCTAGATTGTTCTAGAGGCAAAAACGTGAAGCCTCCGCGAACCGTGACCATTCTGAACCTAACCGACTGACTAACTAACGACTGACGACGACTAACCGTCACGCCGCTCACCGCTGGGGCAGGCAGTGAGAATACAACCCCACACAAATCCGTATGTTCAAAAAATCTTCTCGTCTTTTACATTCATGCATCTTTTCATACATATCCAATACCCATTCATTATTCCGACTTTTGACCCGACTCCATGTACAGAAAATAAATATGTACATTGGCGGGCTTATTACCAAAAATCAATATCTTCCAACCAACTAAAAACAGACTATTTTGTGACATCTCATCAAAGATGAAGAAGAATATGGAAGTCTGGGCATTTACGGGGCTGACGACCGTCATAGGCTGGTTTAAGTCATCACTTTACACACGTGTAATATTCACCAATTCAACCCATTATTGACAACCACACTACTCAAATTCTTCGAAGTTATGTATATATGAACCAATTTAGAAACCTTGTTCTTAAATCACTAGAACTTCACTAGAGACATCTATTTGTGAGATGTAAAGAAGCTTTTTACTAAGCAGAAACTCTTATATTAGTATGTGGTTTCAAAAAATAATATGAAAATAGCTCCTGTAATTGGAGATAATCCAGATTTTGTGAACAAGTATTTGGACACACTCAAAATGTTGTAAAAACAGACTAGTGATATTTATCAAAACGTTTGATACCTTATAAAGCTGTTTGCAATCAGAGGGTAGATATTACTTGAACATAGTTTAAAAAAAAACATAAATTACAAATTGATGATGATAAGGAAATATGATAATTGATGATGATGTAGTTGGAAAAAGAAGCAAAGGACGACCGAGGAAAACTTGGCACAATCAGGTATGTCAAATACTTAAAAGCGGCCGGGTCAGGAGTCGTTATAATCGTCGGGTATGTATGACGAGATGCATGAATGTAGAAGAGGCAAAGAATGTTTGCGAAGACAGCGTGGTGTGGCGTTCGATTCTCTCTGCCTACCCCAGCGGGGAAGCGGCGTGATGGTTAGTTGGTTAGTTAGTTGGACATTTCTTAATGAAAATTTATTACAATAATTATGTCATGTAATGTAACACTGAAAGCACACGATCTTTTGGGTCTCGGCTTTCGTTCTGGAGGTCTCAGGTTCGATTCCCAAGGGGGGTCAAATAAATAAAAGTATTTTTTTTACCATAATATTTATTCCATTTTTGATAATAAGGAAGGCAAAGAAAAAAGGGAGTTAGGGAAGGAGGTAGAGGGAAAAACTAAGGGATGAGGTTTAATGGACAGTTAGGATTTTAATGATATACATAAAGTAATTTGTCAGACGTTTCTTAAAAGTAATTATAGATAATTTTATGATGGCCCGTTTTTAAGAGGGATTAGCCTCCTGCGATGTCGATTCCCAGCTGTCGATCCATCTCTTTGGTGGTCCGTCCGGCAGTCGTCTACTGTGGGGTTGGCCGTGCAGTGCGATGTGGGGGTAGTCTGGATGGTTCCAATAATGAATTGAATTTGTAATACGAAATCAGACAAAGTTATCTTAGGAGAAACCTGTGAATGTATAAAGGACATATCTTAAATTATTTATTCTTCTTCTTCTTCTTCTACTTCTTGTTGTAGGCCTTGTGGCCTGTTTTTAAGAGGGATCAGCCTCTTGCGATGTCGATTCCCAGCTGTCGATCCATCTCTTTGGTGGTCCGTCCAGCAGTCGTCTACTATGGGGTTGGCCGTGGAGTGCGATGTAGGGGTAGTCTAGATGGTTCCATTCTCCTCACATGCGCATACCATTGTCTCATTCGTTTCTTCGTTATTTTTTTCTTTGTTTCCATATTCGTACAGTTCTCTCGATTCGCCCATAATATCACTAAAGTGACAAAACGAAAAGCATGCATTGGGACATAATGATAATTATTATCATAAGTAATATAATAGTCATAAGAAGGAGAAATGTCTTCCATAAGTAGATTATGGAGAATGGTTACGCATTTTTATGTAAATACTTACTTTCAATGTAACGCTGAGACGGGGCCCTAGGCAGGAGTGATCAACATTTAACACATAAAAATAAAATAAAATGAGTTGTAAAAAAAATCGCCTGAATTTTTATTTTTTATTTTATTAACGGCTAATGCCTTTATAAATATTGATAATAATATGTTCAATAAGAATAACGAATAAACTAATAAAAATTATTTACAATATTTTGAGTGTGTCCAAATACTTGTTCACAAAATCTGGATTATCTCCAATTACAGGAGTTATTTTCATATTATTTTTTGACATCTCATCAAAGATGTAGAAGAATATGGAAGTCTGGGCATTTACGGGGCTAAAGACCGTCATAGGCTGGTTTAAGTGATCACTTTACTTTAGTGATTCAAGAACAAGGTTTCTAAATTGGTTCATATATATAGAACTTCCAAGAATTTGAGTAGTGTGGTTGTCAATAATGGGTAGAATTGGTGAATGTTACACGTGTGTAAAGTGATCACTTAAACCAGCCTATGATGGTCGTCAGCCCCGTAAATGCCCAGACCTCCATATTCTTCTACATCTTTGATGAGATGTCAAAAAATAATAAAAATTATCACTATCAGCGAGCAAGAGAGTGAAACGCAATGTTTAAATTTATCCATTATATCATTTATTTTATTCGATGATGTCGGTGCTGATGAAACCCAGTCACTGGCCAAATAAAATATGAGTGAAAAAAAACTATATAACAACATTTTGAGTATGTTCAAATACTTTACAGATCTGGATTATCTCCAATTATAGGAGTTATTTATCATATTATTCTACTATCCGTAAATGCCCAGACTTCCATATTCTTTTTCGTCTATGTTGAGATACGATACAAAAAATAATACCATAAAAACTATAAAGCTGTTATTTTATTTTATAAAATGCAGTTCCACTAAGAAGTCATTACTAATATTATTCAAATTTTCTCATAAAATTAATTTTATTTTGTGTTTTTTGTATTAAAAAATTAAGATTCTATTTACTTATTTATTTTTCAGTGAATTCCGTGGCATAAGTCGCTCACTCCTTTCAAGAACGTCATAAATAAAATAAAAAGATTTTTCAGGAGAACGTTTTTAAAGTTTAAAAATATAATACAATGCATTAAAAATAAATATCTAGCCAATTATTGAACTTTTTACTGTGTAACAGATCTTTTTAGGTAAAACCTGAAGGTTTTTTTTCCATTTGAAAAATATTGGTATATTAAAAAAAAATTAAACAATAAGTTTTCTTCAAAATGCAAAAACAACACTTTCTGCCCTGTAGCGGGTAAATGTAAAGTTAAAAATATGCCGCTTTTGCTGGGATATAGTACATTTTCTGGGCATTCCGAATACACGCACAACTGAAAATTGTCAATTTTTTATTTATGACGTTCGTGAAAGGAGTGAGCGAAGTGTGACTTTATTACATTTGTGTATTTATTAGTTTTAAAAAAAATATATCTATCACCGGATAGGTACCCCTGCAGGTAAGAGTATATAATAATAATATAACATGGCAACTCTTTCTTTGACCTCGATTTCCCGCGCGCGCGAAAACAACGGCGTTCCATTGTTCCAATTTTGAATTTAAAAAGAGAAACAGAAAAGCAAGATGGCCGCCTCTAGCGCGGCTGGAAGAGAGAGGCTGAAAACGTCGTTCATCTGCATAATTACTGTTTACGGAATGGACTGCCCACAACAGTAATTAACGTTTATTAATATAAATATTATTATACATTTGATCAATATTCTTATTCCTAGATAACTAAACATTCGTCCACGCGACGCGCCCTTGTTGCACTTACTTCCCTGCACCCCGCACCCGCCAGGCTTTGTTTACGGAATAGTGATTTATAGTTAAATGTCTCTTACATTCATTCCTAATAAACCAAACTTAAGTGCCATGTAACCAGTTACTATTTTTAATCAATACTTTTGATAATTTTCCCGTTTTTAATTGCGTAGTCCGCCTGACGAATGTTTAGTAACAATGTATCTACAAATAAAGTTTAGTTTTCTAGGGTTATATATTGCATTTGATTTTAATTGTTGGGTAACATGTCAAAAAAATTAAACACGGTTATTGGATTGAATTCTACTTTTATTTACATATATATGTACATATGATAATATGTGACGCGTTTCGTCTTATTAAGATATTATCAAACTTAAAAAGACGAAACGCGTCACATATTATCATATATATGTAAATAAAAGTAGAATTCAATCCTACCCACACAAATTTAGAATTATCTTCACGTACGATGTTTGAAAATGATGCGTAAACAAATCAAAACACGTGTCACGATGGATTTTAAGAAATGGCCGTATTTACTAAGTAAAACAAGTAAAATAAAATAAAACTTAAATTAAAATTAATAGATTTTACCACAAAGTGCCTGACGAATTAATTAATAAATAATGATAGTAAAACCCTTATCCGCACCCCAATGGTGCAAAGGGCACTGCGTCATATAAACGCAGAGTTATCTTGATCGTTTACACATGAAGGAAAAGTGATCAGTCCAGGGTAATATTGAATAAATATTACAGTAAAAAAAACGACGAATTAATTAACAAAAATTTCAAAAATAAGATGAAATCTGACGTATATTGGGCCTTTACAGACGCACATATTTTTTTATTTATTTAGATAAATATTTTACGACAGTACAATGAGCTTTTATCCTCTTTATCGCATTATTTGTGCAAGATATTCAAGCGAATTTCTTTGTGATTTATTTTTATAGTATTGATTTATCCTACAGCGGTCAACCTTCGGCATCGAACCAAAGACCTTCCTGACTCGTCACCTCAGCGTGTCGTTGCACTTCAGGACTGTGAGAAACCAGGGATGTCAAAATTTAGATACAAAAAAGGGCTAAATAATTAATACAGCGCCAGCTCGCTAATCCCAAGGGTAAATTGTGTAATGGGTCGTTCGGATTAGGGAATTGCTGGATTACAACCAAGTTCGGATAAGAGAATATCACGGATAATGAATCTTTTGGATCATGAAATATTTCGGATTCGGGAATCAATCGGAATAAATATTTCTTATTAGGGAAGAGTTCGAATGAGGGAATCGTTCGGATTAGGTTCTCGTTCTTAATAGGGAACGGTTCGAATTAGGGAATCGTTTTGATTTGTTTATCGTTCGGATTAGGGTATAGTTCGGATTGGGGAATAGTTTGGATTAGGGAAACGTTCGGATTACTGAGTTTTTTTTAAATGAGAGATAAAAGGACATTTCGGTTTTTGAAAATGCTCTTTGTGTTTCACTCAAAATGTCAAAATTTAGTGTAGAAATCGAGATTTGATAACAAGAATTTGGACACACCCAATTATCAAATGATTAGTCAAATTATGAGCTCCATGAAAATTTGTTAATTATGTTTTAGGCGTCTCCCAGTATGTAAAATAATACAGTTAGGATGCTGCTTACATTTTTAAAAAAAGGGTCTCACGCCATAGAGACTGCCATGAACTGACACGTGCAGCGACGTGAGAATTATATGAAATATGAGTAAGTTCCAAAAAATTGTGTAGTATGGTTGTCAATCATATTTAGAGTCGTAAATGTTGCACATGTTTAAAATGATCTATCAAATCAGCGTATGACAGGTCGTAAGCCCTGTAAATAATACCCTCACTTCCATATTCTTTTTAATCTCTGTCGAGATATCAAAATGATATCTTTTTCAGCATTATTTTGAGTTAGTCCGAATTTTATTAATTTTTTTTTTGAATATCCTTAAGAATGCATTTGCTACCGCCCCTGGATTTGGCAATGAATGTCACAAGTACGTTGCACCGAAATGCGTTCGGGATATCTAAATTTAATAATGAGCGAAATACATGGGCGGCTCGTTACTTGTTTAAAGCTTTTAACAGGGGGTTTCCAACAATGGACCTAAAACGACTACAATTTTTACGCATTAATAAAAAAATGAATTATTTTGATTTCAAGGGAATTTTGCTAGAAATTTATTTTCAGGCTGAATTTTTTTAAGGCTACATTAAAAAAAATTCTACACAGGTTTATAAAACCACAGTCTTCCCAGATTCGATTCCCCGGAGCGTTTTAAAATCCACCAGTTGTATGTATATTATTATTTATTTTAGCCTCCGCCTCCGTAGCGCAATGGTCAGCACGCTCGGCTACCGTTCTGGAGGTCCCGGTTCGATTCTCAAGGGAGGTAAAATAAATATAAGGGATTTTTTCACTGTAATATTTATTCAATATTACCCTGGACTTGTACCTGAAGCTAAGGGCTGATCACCTTTCCTCCATGTGTAAACGATTAAGATAACACTGCGTTTATATGACGCAGTGCCCTATGCACCATTGGTGTGCGGATAAGGGTTTTATTATTATTATTTTTATTATTTTATCATACCGTGGGGTATGATATAATAAATGATAATATAAGGTGGTATGGACATGTGGAGCGAATGAAAAACGAGAGAATGACTAAAAAAAAAATATATGTGGCGAATGTGAGTGCGGCTCTCGAAACTTAAAACACAGTAAGGCACATTTTTTTTGCCAAATTTTTTTTTAATGCATGTTTGGACTACATAAATAGATTCTACTTAGTCCAAACATGCAAAAAAATGTTTGTCGAAAAATGCCCCTTACTGTGTTTTGAGTTTGGACAGCCGAGTGGAAGAACATAACGAACCTGGAGATAATCCAGATTTATGAACAAGTAAATGGACACACTCAAAATGTTGTCAAGAAAAAAATGTTGACAGAAAGAGTTTTTGAATGGGACGCCAATGCATCTTCTTAAGACAGATGCAGTTTTGTATTCCCAGGCTGTTTCCACATCGGTGGTGGGCAGATGGCTGCCAGTTCCGCCTTGAGAAACCAGAATCCAAGGCTCCGAGGTCCTGAACATGGCTCTAAGGCCGCCCAGATTTAGCTCGACGCAATACAAAACAATACCTGTATCACAATGTACAGGGTGGCGCAAAATTAATCACCCTATTGGAAGATCTTATAATTTTTGCAAATGGCATTGTACATCAATAATATTTTTTGTTTGTAAACGAGACAGCTGCAGTATACCAACGAATTAATAAAACGGGCACAAATATGTATCAATACTGGCGGCAGCCACTTCACGGATATCATCTTTTTCACTTTATAAAAATAATACGGACCAAATAAAAACTTCCATTTCTGTTTTTTTTTTGCTCAGTATAAAAGTTATGTACAAACAATATTGGATGATCAATTTTACGCTACCCTGAATTTGTTTGCATACTGCAACTGTCTAGTTCACAAACGTCATATATGATTGACCTGCGAAGCCATTTGCATTTCTAAAAATCATTTTCCGATAGGGTAATTAGTTTTGGGCTAACCTGTACATCAGTACTTAGGGAAGTGTGTGCAATAATCAACACGAGAATCGCATATCTAGACTTTGAAATTTAAATTTTACTTGGTAAATACCAATATTTCTTAAATTATATTATGACACGTGTTTCGATGCATTCGACGTCATTATCAAACACCTGTTTGATAACAAAACACGCAGTATTTGTTTCCAAATCCTGATTCGTTAACAAGGATTTGGACACATCACTCACTCCTTTCGACAACGTCATATATCAAAAAACTTGATTTTTCAGGAGATCGTTTTTAAAATTTAAAAATATAATAAAATGTATTAAAAATAAATATCAAGCCACGTTTTGAACTTTTTACTGTGCAACAGATCTTTTTAGGTATTTAATTTTTAGTAAAAATATTTTGTATATTAAAAAAATAATTAAACAATACCTTTTCTTGAAAATGCAAAAACAACACTTTTTGCCCTGTAGCGGATAAATATTAAGTTAAAAATTTGCCTCTTTTGCTGGGTTTTAGTACATTTTCTGGACATTCCAAAAACACGCACAACTGAAAATTGACGATTTTTTATTTATGACGTTCTTGAAAGGAGTGAGTGGCATGCTGTGAATAATATCTGATAAAATAATAAACTGCATAAAAATTAAAAATCACGTTTATAGGCTTCTCCAAATATGTAGAATAATTCGGTTACGATCTTGCATACATCTAAATAAAAAGGTCTCTGGTACAAGACAGGGGTTTTCACACCATCCATAGATGGCTCCAGTGAACTCACACATAAAGCCCCATGAGATTTATGATATATGTATGAGTTACAAAAAAAATTGTAGTGTAGTTGTCAATCATGGATAGAATTGGTGAATGTTGCACTCGCGAAAAGTGATCACTTAGCCAGCCTATAACAGGACATAAGACTTCCATAGTCTTTTTCATCTATATTGAGATGTCAATAATGTAGAAATTGATATACCTTTATATACAGTGAATCCTCTCATAACGAGTATAATTCGTTCCAGATTCTTACTCGCTAAGCGAAACACTCGTTTAGCGAAACTCGGGAACTAATACACGGGAGCGGAAGTCCCGGCTCATAAGTGAATATCGTGAAAAAGGGACTGTACGGGATTAACTATATCATATTTTATTTGTCCGCCTCCGTAGTGTAATGGTCAGCACGCTTGGCTACCGTACGGGAGGTCCCGTGTTCGATTCCCAGGGGGGTCAAATAAATATAAGTGATTTTTTCACTGTAATATTTATTCAATATTACCATGGACTGGTACCTGAAGCGGAGGGCTGATCACCTTTCCTTCATGTGTAAACGATCAAGATAACACTGCGTTAAGACAACAATAAGACACAGTGCCCTATGCACCATTGGGGTGCGAATAAGGGTTTTATTATTATTATTATTATAATTGCTCGTTATGCGAATCACTCGTTATGAGAGTTTCCACTGTATTTAAGTAATAATTATTGTATAATGCGTAAACATCCGTATAAATTTCATCACTAAATACGTTTTATAACGTCTTACATTTATTAGTAATAAACACACACACGTAAGTACGTACATAATACTTAATTCTGCAAAAAACTTCTTTTTAACTGCGAAATTAATACGACCAAAGAATCCAAAGAGAAATGGAGAGATTTAACCAAAGAAATAAAAAAAAGTGTACCATAGAAATGTGGGTCATAGACAAGAGGCGGGCTATTCAAATTAAGAACGCCGCGGACTTGACCTTCATTTTGAATTTACGAATAGCAAACCAGTTCGACAGCCGCGAAACAAAACGCACTACGCGACATTTTCCTCATGTGATTTTTTATAATAAAAATATGCCAAAAATATCGACATTAACTTTCTACATTTTCTGATGGCCAATGCAATGGTGCAAAAAGCACCACATCGTATCGACGCACTGCAATGTACATCGTTAATTTCAAGAGATTCATTTATTCGTTCTTAATTTAATTATTTATTAACCCCCACCTTCATCTTCCAACGTCCCAAAAACACATTCTAAAATTTTGCTTCACAAATGGTGTTGAATTTTATTTAATTTTTTTTCTCAAGTTTGCTTATATTACAACTAATATATACTTTTATTAACACTTAATTTACATCATCTTTATTTATGTAAATATATTTACGTTTCCTTACAGTAAACAAAAAAAAATATTTTAAAATTCTTTCAGACTCTTTTCATTCTTCATACGTTCAGGCATCTCGTCATACATTTTCAAACCCTTATACATTAAACAATTTATACAACATTAAAATGATGTGGAACGAATCGAAATACGTGTCACAATACATTTTATCACATAATCTGTATTGGTAAGCGTGTTTGAATACCGTTCTGGAGCTCCCGGGTTCAAATCCCACGGGGGTCAAGATAAATGCTTTTAATATTTACCTCTAATATTTTTTTTTATTATCACTCTAGTCTGATCACCTTGCTTCCGTATCATAAACGATCAATATTTCACGGCGTCTATATGATGCAGTGCCCTATGCACCATTGGGTGCGGATAGGGGTTGAAAGATAAAGAATAATTAGACAAATCGAATATTTAATAAAATTCATATTTAAATACTCGGTAAATACCACTTTTCTTTTAAAAAATATGCATTCCGCATCATTTTATGATATTTTAAAATTATGATAAACGCATCAAAACACATGCTTAATTATATTTTAATAAATCGTGGTATTTATAAAGTAAAATTAAAATTAAAAATGCATATAAATTTTTACCATTATTACGGTGTGAAAAAATGAAAGGATTTAAAATACTGGTAAATTTATTCATGTAAAAAAAAATCATCATTTTATAATATAATTAAATAACCTTCCCAAGTATGTTATCGAGACATTTTTTCAAAATAAAATTTCGTTTACTGTGCTTGGATTTTTGGCATTTGAGTTGTGAAATCGAACAAGCGACTCACACCAAAAAAGTAACTGTCAAATAAATTGGAGCCATATACAAAAAAGCGCCAACTGGAACCATAGACTAGAATTTAAATAAACGATAATATTTTGACATTTTGTAATTTAGTTATGGTTTTAATTAAACTTAGATGCTATTATTTTATTGCTTCCTCTCAATTATAAACGTTAATGGCTAATTTAAAAATGTTTTATGGAGTTCGCTTTCTCCTAAAATGCATGTGAATATTTAAATATAATGGCTAGTATCCCATTTAAATATTCTAACAAACATTATGTGAAATTAATTGATTTCTCGATGTTGTCGAATTCATTACCAGTTGTTATTAATTTTTATTTATTATTTTTTTTATTTATTTATTTCATAGATACATACATTTTTATATAATTTTTACTATTTCGCTCACTCCTTTCAAGAACGCCATAAATCAAAAAACTTGATTTTTCAGGAGAACGTTTTTAAAGTTTAAAAATAAAACACAATGTTTTAAAAATAAATATCAAGCCACTTATTGAACTATTTACTGTGCAACATATCTTTTTAGGTAAAACCTGAAGGTTTTTTCTCCATTTGAAAAATATTAATATATTTAAAAAAAATAATTAAACAATACCTTTTCTTCAAAATGCAAGAACAACACTTTCTGCCCTGTAGCGGGTAAATATTCAGTTAAAAATATGCCGCTTTTGCTGGGATAAAGTACATTTTTTGGGCATTCCGAAAACATGCCCATCTCAAAATTCATGATTTTTGATTTATGACTTTTTTTAAAGGAGTGAGCGATATGTATTACGGCTGTTTAGGCATGGCCTGTGTTGAGCCGAAATACTTACATGTTAATACAATTTTTCGTTGCTGTTATTTTTCGTTTTTTTTTAATTATTAGATTATATACATTACATACAATAGATACAATAACAATTTCCAGTAGAAAGGTTTTACAATAAAATAATTACACCTGGGCTGAAATGAATTCACTTTCTACCTTGTCCCTTCCAACGAGAAGCAACCATCGACGAACACTGTTCTTAAAGACATGATCACTACTGGAGTTCAATGGTTACATTACAAACGATACAGGTTTTTTCTTCAAATTGGACGTTTTACAAATCAAATGCGACGTTTTACAAGCCAAATGAGATGTATTACAAAACAAATTGGACTATATATTGTTTTTTATTAAAGAAACATGATTTCTGTTAAGTTATGAAGTTTCGTTGTAACCAACATCAATAGTAAGATATAGGAAATGCAATCGAGATGGTATGGGCACATAGGAGAACCTGAACATACTGTAAACCAGGCGATCGCCATGGATCTTCGTCAAAAGACATCTAGAGGAAGACCAAAGGATTCATGGATACTGCAGAAAGATAAAATAATTCGAAGGTATGGCCTAGGTGACGTAGTCCATGACAGATGGACCTACAATCTGATGACGAGGAGAGCTGATCCCAACAGTCTACAAAGACGATACGTTGGGATGGAGCCAGGAAGAAGAAGACTGGATTGTTCACCCCACGGATGATACATCAATATGATAGGGGACAAAAGGGGTCGAGCATGTATCATTTTCATTGTATTCTAATTAATTGATCGGGATATAATTTTTATATCCCAAGATATACAAATTATAAGTGATTTTTCACTCTAATATTTATTCAATATTACCCTGGACTAGTGCCTGAAGCAGAAGGCTGATCACCCTATCTTCATCTGTTCATCTACGATCAAGATAGGACTGCATTAATATGATGCAGTGCCCTATGCACCATCGGGTCCGGATAAGGGTTTTTATAAATAAATGATAAAAGCAAGAGAAATATTTGTGTTTACATTATTTACAAAAATACTTTGATTTCATAATATTTACGTATGAATTTAATTAGTATGTCTAAGCGGCTCATTACTAAAAATAGGTATCAAATTGTGGTAGAGTGGGTTCGAACCCAGAAACTCTAACTCAAGTGTCCGCGACACTTACAACGGGACCACAACCCGACACTTATAATAGTAAATAAATAATTGATAGAATTATAATTGACTGGACTAAGTATTGAAACAATAAGCGCCCATGTAGGTACTATATATACTCAATAAACTCCCAAATATATATATATATATATATATATATATATATATATATATATATATATATATATATATATATATATATATATATATATACACATAAAAGAAAAGAAAATGAATATTATACCATTAATGAAATAAAACAATTAACCTTGAGTGCAAGTCTCTCTCCAAGCACAAGAGCTCAGTCTATTTTTTGGAGAGACACAGCGAAACAAAATTGATAAGTTTACCATATATGTATAGATGTATAGATATCGTATGAAATTGTATTAAAAATGTTACTTTATTCAATAAAATTTAATAAAATATAAATACAACATATCATAGGCGGTATCGCAAAATATGAAGCCGAATCACGGAATGATAGATAGGGAATCTTACAAAAATGTGCAGAGATCTGTGAGAATATATTTCTTGCTCTGCCGGTATGCCAGATCAGTATGTAGGTCGTCTAAGATTTCCATTTTCTAAACCGATTGAATTCACCTTCCTCCGTGTTGCTTTTCTTACCTCAAGATGGCCGCCGTAGCGTTACTTTCATCCAACATAATAATTACTGCATTTCTCTCGTGAATTACCTCATGTTTTCTCCATTGGATATTCAAACTACAAGCGAGCTATATCGCAAACTATGTGACAAGTGTGGAGGTCCTCGTGTTTACCTCATGTTTTCTCCATTGGATATTCAAACTACAAGCGAGTTATATCGCAAACTATGTGACAAATGCGGAGGTCCTCATGTTTACCTCATGTTTTCTCCATTGGATATTCAAACTACAAGCGAGCTATATCGCAAACTATGTGACAAGTGTGGAGGTCCTCATGTGAAACTTATGTTTTCTCCATAGGATATTCAAACTACAAGCGAGCTATATCGCAAACTATGTGACAAGTGTGGAGGTCCTCATGTGTAACTCATGTTTTCTCCATAGGATATTCAAACTACAAGCGGGCTATATCGCAAACTATGTAACAGATGTAAATGTCCTCACCGAAACGTTACATTTCCATTATAAACGATTTTAAGTAATCATGAATTCTAGCTTGTAAAATTGTTACGTTTTGGTACGATTGAATGGTTTCATATTGGTTTAACATTGGATTGGTCACGTTTTGTCGCAACTTTAATTAACAGATTTGCATTAAGAGGATGAAACGCCACTCTTTTCTGTCCTAACATACACTCCTCGCCTCCTCCACATCCATTTTTATTATTATTTCTTTAGGTAGCTTATATTGCATTTTAAACAAACTATTTTTACACTTAATTTACATCATATGTACATATATACATCTTACAGTAAAGAAACGTTAATTATAAATTCTTTCAGCCTCTTTTCATCTTCATACATTCAGGCATCTCATCATACATTTTCAAATTCTACAAATCCATACATTTAGTCATACATATGGAACTCATTTATAAGACAATAATTTTTCTACATATAGATTACCGCTCAACAATATTATTTTTGGCAAATGAAGGAAATTTAAGTAAATTAGAAAATTTACAAAATAAAGCGATGAAAATAGTACCCAAAAAAAATAGGTAGACAAATTTTCATGAACAAAATACTAGAAATAAGGATAAAATAAGACTGCCATTGTTGAAGAAAACCGAGTCACAAAATTGTTTGATGTATAAGGGTTTGAAAATGTATGACGAGATGCCTGAATGTATGAAGAATAAAAAGAGTCTGAAAGAATTTAAAAATAAATTATTTGTTTACTGTAAGAAGATGTAAATATATATGAAGTAAATTAAAGACCTAATAATAATAAAAAAATACGTGTCCTCCGCAGACTTTTGAAACCACCCGATCAGTGTTTGATTTTAACATTTAATACACAAATATCGAAAGCTTTTAGATGTAAAATCACGGCAATCTGACGTACATATGTACATTTCCAATAGCCGGTCTAGCCTTGCCCCAAACATTGGCATTCACGATCCAAGATGGACGAGCGCGGGAAAGTGTGCCGCCCGCCGTCGGTTGCGCGTAACACTTTCTTCGGCCGCGAGGGAAATGAGAATAAACCGCACCTTGCAGCCGATATGAAATGGACCGGCAACGCTATTGGATGAATAGGTCGCTCGTTTGGTGCAACAATGACGTTATTACACATTTTTTCAAACAATCTAAATATGTCAAAATATGCGGAAAGACTATTTACATCGGGACAAACATTGACAGAATTGATTTTGTTATGAATTGCTGCGAGATGGCGCGATTGTCAATGTAGAATTGAATAAAATAGCGCCATTTCTGTTGCTACAACATCTGAATGGCAACTCCTGTAATATTTCTAAAACTGTAATTACGCCATTATTGCACCGTATGTTGAAGTTTATGTTTAGAAATTTACAAATTACGTTCAATGCGTAGACAGATTGGGATTTAGAGAAAAATCTTCCGTCAGAAAAGCCACTAGAATATCAATATTTAAAAAAATACTCGTATAACAATTTCAACTAATTAACTAACTAACCATCACAATGGAAAGCATGAAAGAAAAGAACATCATACCACTATGTCTAACATTCTTCACCTCTTCCACATTCGTGCATCTCCTCGTACATGCATTTACAATATATTTATTTTTAAATTATTTTTTGACACCTCAACAAAGATGACGGAGAATATGGAAGTCTGGGCATTTACGGGGATTACGACCGTCATATGCTGGTTTAAATGATATCACTTTACACACTTGTAACATTCGCCAATTCTACTCATGATGTACAACCACACTTCAGTTCAGTTCATCAAAACTTGTAATTATATTTATCAATTTTGATGTTGATTTTACTCTTGCCTTTTGAATTTAATTTAATTTTTATATAATCATAGAAGTAAGCGTCATATTGAAATTGTATTGACAAATCAATATGGATTCAATGGGTAGTATGGTCGTCAATCATGGGAAGAATCGGTGAATGTTACACGTGTGTAAAGTGATCCAAATAACGTGTTATTTTTATATTATTTTGCACAGACTCTTTTCTATTTCACTTTACTTAACAAAGACAAAAACAAAGCATAAAAATTTCATGATTTTTTCAAATAAAAATAGGTGCGGTTTATGGGCAAAGTCCTCCGCCGTGACATTCGGAATGGCAGTCTAGGCGCGATCTCTGAATAATGGCGAAAGTAGGTTGACTCTCAAATGAAAACTGAAACAAAACCGAATAGAAAAAGACTCGCTTATCATTAAATCATTAACGCAATTTACGCTAGACTTATTTGAGGTTATGCGGCAACCGTTTTGTTACAATGTGCACTTTCCCCGGCGTCTGGCAACACAATTTTCCGACAGTAATCATATGCAACGGGATATAATGACAGATTGTCAAGCATAGAACATAAAAACACAACCATAGATCATTTTATTCCATTTGACAGATAAATATTGAGATAGATTTTCAAACGTGGAATTCAAAACACGACCATAATTTTTTTTATATTTATTTGCCTTATTTGCCGTACTGGCCACTGATATTTTATTTATTGTTTCGGCATTAACTTTGTGGTTACGATGATTGAAGAAAACACTTGTTTTTTACCACTTGAGTTTTATTGTAGACTACATGTTTCAGAAGTTAAACTCCCATCATAGTTATTATACAGACCTGAATGATGGAAGTTTAACTTCTGAAACATGTCTATAATAAAACTCAAGTGGTAAAAAACAAGTGTATTCTTCAATCAACGACCATAAATAATGTTCATTCCAATTTCTTAATAGATTTATATTATCCACTGACACTTTGTGATGGAATTGCATTTTAATATATTATTAGATTAAAACCAATATTTTTAGCTTTTCCACTTTATTTTTTTTGACCAGCGACCGGTCGCTGGTCAAATAAAAATAAAGTGGAAAAGCTAAAAATATTGGTTTTAATCTAATAATATTTTACTTTATTAATATCTTTTCTTGCAGGCACTTAATTACTTATATTATTTATTATTATTATCCGCCTCCGTAGTGTAATGGTCAGCACGCTCGGCTACCGTACTGGAGGTCCCGTGTTCGATTCCCAGGGGGGTCAAATAAATATATGTGATTTTTTCACTGTAATATTTATTCAATATTACCTTGGACTGGTACCTGAAGCGGAGGGCTGATCACCCTTCCTTCATGTGTTAACGATCAAGATAACACTGCGTTTATATAAAGCAGTGCCCTATCACCATTGTGGTGCGGATAAGGGTTTTATTTATTATTTATTAAACCATATCCGCTCTCTATGTGGAGCATATGGAGTCCACAAACTGTCTCCAATATGCAGTAATAATATGCAACAGGATATAATGACGGATTTTATAAAAGCTATATAATTCTTTATTTTATATTTTATTAATTTTTTTATAGAAGCATAATTTCCAGCAAAACATACTCCATCGTAGCCCTACTACCCTTTTGAACGCCCTTAAATACTAATTATAAATATATTGAAAATGACGATCACTCTTTGTATTTCGACTGCTTTATTTGATCAATTTGAACTTATACCCATTTTTAAGCGTTCTCAAAGTAATACTGCACAAAAAAAACATTACGCAACTGGTCAATTTGAATACTCTGGGTTTCCGTGTAATATTCTGCGTCGTTAAAAATCGGAAAAGTGACGGAACACGTGTATGAAATCATAGAAAAAGTGTTTTGGCAGGTCATCAACTGGGAAACATTTAGGTCACGCTTAATTTATACCTCTAACACCACTATGAGGTCATTAATAAAACATAAAAATATACGTGTTATACAAATTTAAGCTTCAAAATCCTTACACTACTTTCTCCAGAGGCCGACGAACTTCTTTAGCGATCTATTCACACGATTGCCTAGAAATTTAGTAGAGTTGGAACTTCTACTTCTTCTTCTTTCTGTGCCACTTCTAACGAAGATCGGCGATCATCATGGCTATCTTCACTTAAGATGCTGCAGCTCGGAACAGAAATTTGGTGCTGGTGGTAGAGTTGGAACTTCTACATATATCATTAATTTCACGACACTACACGTGAGTTCACTAGAGCCATCTATGTTTGGAAATGAAATGCTTTTATTCAACGGACACCCTTTTATTTCAGAGCTTTCTCAATCCAACCATAAATAGCTTTTGTGAACTCAATGATGAGGTGACATGAGTTTGATGATATAACTTACATATGCATGAGTTCTAAAATTTTGACGAGTGTGGTTGTCAATCATCGGTAGAATGGTGAATATTACACATGTGTAAAGTGATCTCTTAACCAGCCTATGACAGGTCTAAAGCCTTGTTAAATCCAGATTTCCCTATTCTTCTTCATCTTTGTTGAGATTTCAAAAATTAACGAAAGATTGCGAGTGTTTAGAGTGCCTAGAAATATCACTTATGAATTACATGAAATTATATATAATACATTGAAAAATAAATTTAAAAAAAAACTATAGGTATAGGCTATAAAAGTTGAAAACTATAATATTGAAGCCTTAGTAGGTCCATGATAAGCGGTGTTGCATAAGCCTTAGCTGGATTTCAGAGTCACTTGGATATTAGGTCTGTTTCGTCTCCGTCTTATTCCTCATTACTAAGGATTGTGACCCTTGACGAATCAATGACTCTTCTCCAGTTATCCCTTGACTTCAATGCACGTAGCGCTCCAACCACCAAGGTGCCTGCTGCTGCCTAAACTGGATCGGTCCACCATGTGGGGATCTTCCTCTCTCTCTCTTCCGCTCCAGGCTACTGATCACAACCATTCATTCCAGGCTATTCTCATTGCGACGCCCAACGTGTCCAAAAAACTGAAGAATCCGTCGTATACAGACATTGGCCAGAGTCAAGCCACCCAAGTGTAGTTCCTGGCGAATGGACTCGTTGGTGCATCTAGCTGTCCATGGAATTCGAAGCATGGGCCTCCAACACTACGTTTTGAAATCGTCAATTTTCTCCTTTCTGCTGCTTTTATGGTCCATGTTTCAACAGCATAGAGAAAAATGGAGTGGACCAAACTCCTGACAAGCTTTATCTTGGTGTTGTTGCTCAAATCTCGGTCTTTCCAGATTTAATTTTGCTTATCATGCGCCTCCAACACCATATTTCTAAATTTACTGTAAGTACCCTCCAGGTTTTCAATCACAACCAGTAGTTCCAGGTTATCCTCATTTCCTGAAGAACTGAAGAAAATTACTAAAGTAATTTTAAAAAAAAACTGAATTGGTTTGAATTACCAGCCAGTGTCGACGCATTCGGGCAAGCACCTACTCCGGTGACGCAACTCTCGAACAAGGTTACGTCTCGGATCCTTTCTTGTTATACGATACTCGAATCTGCATTGTTCTTGCGCCCGTAACGGTGACGCCGGCATAACAACTATTTTTGTATGGCGGATAACGGTCTGTTCCGGATTATGGGCAGCCGAGAGTACCTACGCGGTATTACGTACCTAACTGCATGTGGATATACAAATTTAAACTCGATAGCCACAAACTGTTCCGGGCGTCTCTGCCTTTTGTGATCTATCCGGATTTGAAAATGTCCAAAATTGGAGAGTAGTGATATAACAAATAGTTTTTCTTCTTTCTGGCTCCATCCCAACTTATCGTCTTTGTATATTGTTCAAATAAATATTTGAATTTTTGCGATTTTCCGTAAAGCCTAGGTGGCCTATTTTAAAATAAATAAAAATTGGTAGTAAGGATCAAGCCACTAAGATTTCTTTCGAAGTCAAGAATTACTTCTTATGTTTGTCTTTGTTGGGGTAAGCTCTCTTTGTCCTCAGGTTGTAGGTCCTTCTGTTTTGGACAACGTCATCTAGGTCATGCGTTCAAATCAGTCTTTCTTTCTGCAGCATCCATGAATTATTTGGTCTTTACCTTTAGATGACTTTCAAGGAAGATCCACGGTGATTGCCTGGTTCACAATATGATCAATTTCTCTGCGTACTATGTGCCTAAATATGGCTCTGAATGCTGGACGATGTATAACACCTACTCTAGGCAACTAGAAACTGCTGAAATGTGAATGCTTGGATGGTCAGCTGAAGTGTCCCTTGGAGACAAAATAAAGAGTTCACATATACGTGGAAGCCTGGCTGTAACTAACATCAAAATTAAGGTAGAGAAAAGGCAATAATAATGGTATGGGCGCATAGTACGTAGATGAACCTGAAAATATTTTAAGCTAGCCGATTGCCATGGATCTTCCTCGAAAGACATCTAGAGGAAGACCAAAAAAATCATGGATGCTGCAGAAAGATAACATGATTCGAAGGCATGACCTAGGCGACGTTGTGTATAATAGATGGACCTACAACCTGAAGACGAGGAGACTGATCCTAACAGTCTACAAAGATGATAAGTTGGGATGAAGCCAGGAAAAGGAAGATTATATTATACACCCTAAGGATGATATATCAATAATATAGGTGTCCAGAATTTAATCGAAGCATCGATCATTTTAATTGTATTATAGAAGAATCACAGCAAAGCGGCCTTGAGGTAGAATTTTACAAAAAAGGCGCTATTTAAATTATCCAAAATTTATATACATATACTATTACGTATTCGCTTTTCTTCCACGGTCACTTTTCGTTCCGCCATATTGCGTTCGCGATTAAATAAATATCTCGAAACGCTTCCGAAACATTCTGTATATAACTACGTTTTAAAGAGAACAGAAGAAAACGCGTTTGTAAAAAACAGTCGTGAGTTTATTTTTACCGCGGCCTATGAAATCGAAAATGTAGGTCAGCTACTCACACCACTTCGGAAATTTACTAGTACCATAAAACGGATCATAAATGTCTTTTTTTTTCTTTCTTTTTCGCCTTGTAACAACTGTGGCTCTTACGAATACAGAAAGCTATTTATTGCGTTGGATATATATCATAATTATTGATTTGATCATATAATTATGATAAATAAAAATAATGTTTATTTTTGACATCTCAACATAGATGAATAAGAATACGGCAGACTGGGGTATTAACAAGGCTTATGACCTGTCAAAGGCTTGTTAAGTGATCACGTTTCACACGTGAAACATTCACTATTCTACCCATGATTGACACAAAACCTACACTTCTCAATTTGTGTAAACAAAAAAAAGCCCTGTATGTAAAACTAGCAGTAGGTACACTACGGAGTTCTACCATTACCATTCCAACACTAATTGATAAAAGTGAAGCATGGAATTGGCAAAAAAGGAAGACAATAGACTGAATGCAGTTGAAATGCGATCTCTCAGACGAATGCGCGCCGAAATGTTGTATGATAGATGTTCTAACTTCTTCTTTTCGAAATCTTTTAGTACACAACCACACGATACGCGATTTACACACAACGAAGGTTTGATAGTCCCAAGAATAAATAAAAAATATGGGAGTTGAACACTGCAAAATGTCTTTCCGAACATTTTTAATTTGTTGCTGACGGATGTTAGAGGTCAAAATAAAATATGTAATAAAAGCAAAATAAAGGAATGGGATCAAAAGTTAATTTTATGAAAATTTTAAAATGTTTATATTCTTAATATTTCTCTCTTTTTTGTGTCTATATTAGTTGAAAATGGTTAAAAACAATAAAAAATGTATTTAAAAAAGAACTCCACCGACAAGACACACAACGTGGCTTGGTGGGTCTCTGCAAAAAAAAATGATATGTATAAAATTGTGATTTCAATAAATGTCTACAATTTATGTTAATAATTAAAAAAAATACTGAAAGTAAATTCGTACTTAAATCGGGATACAATTTTGTTTCACATTTTCTAATAATTTTCCGTTTCCAGAACTTTCCAGAATTTTCTATAAATTCTACTTCGATTTTTTTAAAATAAATATATGAATTTTCGAAACTGATCATGTACTTTTGTACCTTTTTATTATAATGTATCTTCTTAACCCTTATCCGCACCCAATGGTGCATAGGGCACTACATCGTATTGACGCAGTATTATCTTGATCGTTTGTTACATGAAGGTAAGGTGATCACTCCTGCACTTCAGGTACCAGTCATGGGTAATATCTAATAAATATTACAGTTAGAAATCAATAATATTTATTTTCATGTGAATAAAAATATATATAAAATGATTACATGATCGGCAGATGAAAATAAACTGACAGAGATGAATCAGTAATGATAATTCACAAATTGCCTTGAACCAATTGGATAATTTATTTTTCTTCGGCTTTCTTCCGCGGCGTAATTCGCTGGCCCAGATAACGAGAACACCTGGGCGAGGAGAGGGTAGAAGAGGGGGGGGGGTACAGACAGAACGGGGGAGGGGGCGTCCTAATGTCGTTAGGAAAAAAGACAAATACTCTAAAATAATAATACTCACTCCCACGAACGCCCATTTACCTGATTAACAAGAAAAGCTGACGCCCGGGCTATTTAAAACTAAAAAAGCTTTAAAAAGCTGCAAAGAAGGAAGGTAGCACACGCGGTTTCTCAAAATGTGCGCTACTTAGCACACGCATATGTGCACATGCGCAATGCGCTATTTAGTGCATACGCGGTTTCTCATATCGCTCACTCCTTTCAAGAACGTCATAAACAAAAATCGTCAATTTTCAATTGTGCATGTTTTCGGAATGCCCAAAAAATGTACTATATCCCAGAAAAAGAGGCATATTTTTAACTTAATATTTACCCGCTACAGGGCAGAAAGTGTTGTTTTCGCATTATGAAGAAAAGGTATTGTTTAATTATTTTTTTTAATAAATTAAATATTTTTCAAATGGAGAAAAAACCTTCAGGTTTAACTTAAAAAGATCTGTTGCACAGTAAAAAGTTCAATAAGTGGCTTGATATTTATTTTGAATACATTGTATTATATTTTTAAACTTTAAAAACGTTCTCCTGACAAATCAGGTTTTTTGATTTATGACGTTCTTGAAAGAAGTGTGTGAAGAAGAAGAACGATATGTGCACATGCGCAATGAGCTTGTTTGCCAACACGGTTCTCAAATGTGCATGCGCATTGCGCTAATTAATATACGCGGTTCTCATATGTGACCATTCACAATGCACTACTTAGTGCGATATGTGCACATGCGCAATGAGCTTGTTTGGCAACACGGTTCTCATATGTGCATGCGCAATGCGCTAATTAATATACGCGGTTCTCTTATGTGCACATTCACAATGCACTACTTAGTACACACGTGGTTTTTCATTTGCGCACATGCGCAATGCGCTAGTTAGCCAACACGGTTCTCATATGTGCACATTTGCAATGCGCTTCTTACTTAGTATACGCCGTTTCTCATACGTCCACATGCGCAATGCACTTATTAGCATACGTGGTTTGTTATATGTCGATAATGCTTATCTCAGCCTTGCATTCTTTCCTTATTTCACCATTCGAACATCTATCATATCGCTCACTCCTTTCAACGTCATGTGCATATCAAAAATCGTCAATTTTCAGGTGTGCATGTTTTCGGAATGCCCTGAAAATATACTAAATCCCAGCAAAAGCGGCAAATTTAAAACTTAATATTTACCCGCTACAGAACAGAAAGTGTTGTTTTTGCATTTTGAAGAAAAGGTATTGTTTAATATATTTTTAAAAAATACTGAATATTTTTCGAATGGAACAAAAACATTCAAGTTTTACCGAAAAAGATCTGTTACACAGTAAAAAGTTGAATAAGTGGCTTGATATTTATGTTTAATACGTTTCGTTATATTTTTAAACTTTAAAAACGATCTTCTGAAAAATCAAAAATTTTTATATTTGACTTTGTTGAAAGGAGTGAGCGATATTTCTTTTTGCATCATTCAGTCTAGTTTCATCCTTCTTTTTCCAACTCTATGCTTTACTTTCACACCATAGGGTTGAAACCAGGACTCCATTGTGTACTGCCAGTTATGCTTTTACTGAAAGGTTTTTATTTGCCATAACTGATTTCATTTCACCATTCATTATGTTCCCAGCATTCACTGTTCTTTCTATATCTTTATCAATCTTTGAATCCCTAGAAAACGCTCTTCCCAAAAATACGGAATTTTCTACCTGTTTCAAATTTTCCCCAGACACCCATTCTTTTACACTTAGATCAACTTTCATCTCTTTAAAAAAACATGTCAACATTTGTCAACATTCATCAACAATTCACTTCCCTTTCACACCTTTGACACCAGCTCCTGTAGGTCTTCTCTGCTGTCGGCAAGAAATAATTATTATAATGAAATGTGTCGGGTCGTGGTCCCGTGGTTAGTGTCGCGGACTCTTGAGTCAGAGTTTCTCGGTTCGAACTCACTCTACCACAATTTGACACCTATTTTTAATAATGAGCCGCCTAGGCTTACAGAAATAGTATGAAATTGAAATTTTTGTGTTTATAATAAAAACACAAGTATTTTTTCTGTCAAACTTCTTATCAAACTATTTATTCTGAAAAAATCGGGCGAGAGGTGACGACTAAATCTCAGCGCAGCCGGACGTTAAATGAATTCTATTTTCGAGAGTAAGGCCTTAATAATTGGTTATATTCGTAGTATTCTTGATATCTAACGAATTAAAAGATATATTAATAATATCGCGTGTTTTAGGGTAAGAATTGAAGTTAGTACTTAAGTAGCTCGTCATGGAGTAAGAAATATTTAGTATACTGTGCCATTTGCTTTGTAGGTCGACCTTTTATTACGTGTCGTTCTCCAATTATCCGGGTAATAGTTCAGCCAGGACCCTATTCTCAAATTCAGAAAATATTTACAATTATATCTTTAAAACTGTAGGTTGTGTCTACAAATCGCTCACTCCTTTCAACAACGTCATGAATCAAAAATCGACAATTTTCAGTTGTGCATATTTTCGGAATGCCAAAAAAACTATATCCCAGCAAAAACGTCATATTTTTAACTTAATATTTACACGCTACAGGGTAGAAAGTGTTGTTTTTGCATTTTGAATAAAAGGTATTGTTTAATTATATTTTTAAATAAACATAATATTTTTCAAATGGAGAAAAATCATTCAGGTTTTACCTAAAAAAGTCTGTTGTACAATAAAAAGTTCAATAAGTGGCTTGATATTTATTTTTAATACGTTTTATTCTAGTTTTAAACTTTAAAAACGATCTCCTGAAAAATCTTGAACTCCTGAAAGATCTCCCGAACAATGAAATCTTGATGTATTTTTTTCAAATCAGCCGTTTTTCGAGTGTTCCGAATTCGGATAATTCAAGTGTTATAGAAGTGTGTTTGAACATGTGCTGTGTTGCATAAATGAACCAAAAAAATGTCATAATCAAACAGGCGACAGCACCAAGGTAAGTCGGGGGCTGCAGAATGGCACTAATTTAAATATTCCAATTTGAGACCATGAAATATGCACATAAATGTACCTAAAATATATACTTATTACGTGTATAATTTTTGTAATCTAGGACGCAATGCCAGACGAAACCTTGGAAAAAAAGAAAAAAAGATTAAAATATTAGCGTAGCAATTTATTTATTGATTTTAAATTACATTAATTAATAGTATTTATAATAATAATACTTTTTCATAAAAAAATTAATCAATTTTAAAACATATTATTTAAAGACATAAATTTCGAGAATTTTGCGACATTACTATGTATCATTAGAATCCTAACTGTCCATCAAACCTCCTCCCTTGATTTTCCCTCTACCTCCTTCCCTATTTCTCTTTGCCTTCCTTACTATCCCTATTTTTTTTAATGTTCCCTATTTTAACTAGTTTCTTACTTGTTTTGAATATTGAAAGCATCAACTTTGTGGATCATATTGATATATTATTTCGAGAAATAAAAATACTTTGTGTTCTGATCCACTCACATTTTTATTAACCAACTAGTTTCGGCAACAACCTGTTGCCCTCTTCAGGGTTACATTTATTAATAACCCTGAAGAGGGCAACAGGTTGTTGCCGAAACTAGTTGGTTAATAAAAATGTGAGTGGATCAGAACACAAAGTATTTTTATTTCTCGAAATAATATAGTTCCTTACTTCCCTATTTTTCTAATGTTCATGTACTTTCTATCCTCTGATTGCAAACAGCTATATAAGGTATCAAACGTTTTGACTAATATCATAAGTTTATTTTTGGTTGGTTGGAAGATATTGCTTTTTAGCAATAAGCCCGCCAATGTACTTATTTCTTTTCTGTACATGATGTTTAAATATATAAATCATTTTAATTAATAATTATATGTTTTTTTCATATATTTATTCGGCAGTCACTTTGTGGTAAAATCTATCCATTTTTAATTTTGTCAAATTTGGTGTTTGAAAATGATGAGGAATGCATCGAAATACGAATCACAATACATTTCAAGAAATAGTGGTATTTACCAAGTAAAATTAAAATTAAAAATAATTTTAGTTTTACTTTAAAAAGTTTTCCTGTGCCGGGGGCACATTTTAAATATTATTAATAATATCAATTAATAACATTTAATAAAAAGCGAATGTGACATGGCCGAATAATGCGATCTATTTTTGATCTACCCTACTCCATTATTCATTTTTGAATGTGTCTTTTATACTTAGTTTCGCTATTTAACGAATTTATGGATATTGGAAACAGGTTGTACAACTCGAGTGCATAATAATCAAAGATCTTTCATTTTCGACATCTCAACATAGAGTAAGAAGAATATGGATGTCTGGTTATGGATTTATGACCTATCAAAGGCTGGTTCGATGATCACTTTACACACGTGCAACATTCACTATTCTATGTACATATAGGGTCCGCCATCTAAAGTTTTTTTTTTAACTAGTGCTTATTTCGTGAATGGTAACACTTAGCTCATGTCTGATTTGACAGATAATTAGTTTTATCCTTCCGCTAAGCGAATATGGTTGTGTATACGCTTGAACAACGCTGGGAAATATTGCGACATTCGACTTACAGAAGATGCCGATTTTGCCAAAAAAATTATCTTTTCGGATGAAGCTCATTTTGATCTTGGCGGGTATGTAAACAAGCAAAATTGTCGTATTTGGGGCACAAAAAACCCGCACGCATACATTGAAAAGCCGGTACACCCAAAACGAGTCACTGTTTGGTGCGGATTTTGGTCCAGAGGCATAATTGGGCCATTTTTCTTTGAAAATGAGCAAGGAGTGGCCGTTAGTCAATGGCGATCGTTATCGGGCCATGTTGAACGGATTTTTGTTCACAAAAATTGAAGAAGAGGATATTGGCAACATTTGGTTTCAACAGGACGGCGCTACGTGCCACACAGCCGAAGCTACACTCGATGTTTTGCGCCCCATTTTCAAAAAAAAAAAGTTATTTGGCGGACCCTTTATAATTGACAACCACACAACTAAAATTTTGGAACTCCCACATATGACTATTAACCCGTGCAATTGAAGTAGTAGGGTGATATGACTGAATTTAGAAATCCCAAAAAGTAGATATTCTACTGTATGTCGATATGATGTAGTGCCCTTTCCACCACTTGACTGCAGATAGCGATCACAAAAAGAAGAAATAATGCATTTTCTCTCTTAATGTGTTTAAAATTATACATTATAACAGTTTCTAAGAGCATAACTTTACATTAGGTTAAGTTAGGTAAGGTAGAAGCTCTAACGTGCGTCAAAATGATGTAGTGCCCTTTGCACCATTTGAATGCGTATAGCGATCACACAAGAGAAATTAATGTATTTTCTCTCTATTTCTCTTTAAAATTATACATACACGACGACAGCTTTCGAGAGTGTTGATTTAAAAATTAGGTTAGGTTAGATTGGGTGAGGTAAGGTTAGATAGAGGTTCTAACGTACGTCAAAATGATGTAGTGCCCTGCCGTATTGTTGTTTTTAAATAAACATATATATATAAACAGTCGATACCGTGTTATTATTTAATACTCGTTTCAGTTCAACCTGCCTCCTGACAAGAAGGGGACTAAAGTGTCCTGTTTAATAGTGGACGTCATCAAGAGCAAGCGTCCGCACTATTACATTATGTTACAGCCGACTCTCACGAAATACAAAATTAGACCACCTTAAAAGCCCTCTTCCTTTAGGATAGGGAATCATAAAATGCTGTACCGATTTATGATGGCCATGGGAACGCATCTAAAGCCGGACAACACGTGACGAGTCCCTCGACTTTCTAAAAAGGACAATAAAAGTGCGAATGAGAAATGGCAGGGCCATTACATCACAAAAAAATCACTTTTCTCTCTTAATTTGTTTAAAATTATACACGACGACAGCCTCCGCGAGCTATATCATGAAAATAAGGTTAGGTAAGATTGGGCAGGATTTTTTAACGTACGTCCATATAATGCAGTGCCCTTTGCACCAATTGAATGCTTGAAGGAATCACAAAAGTATGAAATAATGGATTTTTTAAATTAATTTGTTTAAAATTGTACATGGTGACAGCTTCCGAGAGCATTGCTTTAAAAATTAGGTTATCTAATGAATGTGGGAACAAGTGATCATTACTAATTTGATTGTTGGCAGATTACGTCATCACAGTGTGTTATTTAGTTATGCACACATGCCCGCGATACTCGTATATGTACATACATACTGTGTGTCTGTGCGCGGAGATAACACACACAGATAATGTAACGTAATTTGGTCCGTACAAAAAAATCTAGGTCAGGTTTTGATCGGGGACAAACGTCGAAATACACACGTAACACTTCTTAAACACATATCGTTGGATGTAATACTATATGCGAGTACTCATCCCACACACCGGCCCCTTCTCTCCAAGGATGTATAGAAAAAAACCATATCTGTATGTTTAAATCAAGATATAAATTTTAATATAAATATAAAACACTTGTACGGGACCAGCGAGTGTTTTTCCCTAGAATTTTCACTCATGAACTATTCTATTAAAAATAATTGGTTAATATATCCAAAATTATATTGAACTGAATTCGACTTTTATTTACATATATCGCTCACTCCTTTCAACAACGTCATATATTAAAAAATCGACAATTTTCCGATGTGCATGTTTTCGGAATGCGCAGAAAATTTACTATATCCCAGCAAAAGAGGCATATTTTTAACTTAATGTTTACCCGCTACAGGGCAGAAAATGTTGTTTTTGCTTTTTGAAGAAATGGGATTGTTAATTTTTTTTTTAATATTCTTAATATTTTTCAAATGGAGAAAAACCTTAAGGTTTAACCTGAAAAGATCTGTTGGAGAGTAAAAAGTTCAATAAGTGGCTTGATATTTATTTTTAATACATTGTATTATCAATGTATTAAAAATGAACGTCATAAATCAAAAAATCAAGTTTTTTATTTATGACGTTCTCGAAAGGAGTGAGCGATACATGATAGTATGTGAAGCGTTTCTTCTTATTAAGACAAAAAGTGCAAATGTTGGTATTTTACAAGTGAAAAGATAAAAGTAGACTGAATGCAATCGGAGTTCGATCTCTCAGACGAATGTGTGGCAAAGCGATGTATAATAGATGTTCGAATGGTCATATAAGAAAATAATGCCGAGATAAGCATTATCAATCAAATAAAGATAGGTGTGTTGAGATGGTTCGGACATGTGAATCGAACGAATGAAGAAAGAACGGTCAAACAAATTTATGAGGTAAGTATATGGAGTTGGAAATACAAGTAATAGAAGAACGAGAAAATTCTGGCATGTTCAAATATTTCAAATACTTTGGCGTGGTCTGGTCAGAAGTTGGAATAATCGCGAATATGGATGATGCAAAGTTTGTTTATAGAGACAGATTGGTGTGGCGTTCTGTTCTTTCTGCCTACCCCAGCTGTGAAGCAGCATGATGCTTTTTTTAACGAAACACATATTTGTGTGTTTTATTTTTATTATTTACAAAAATACTTCAATTTCATACTTTTTCTGTGGGTCTCAACGGTTTATTATTAGAAATATGTATGAAAATGTAGTACAGTGGGCTCGAACCCAGAAACTCTGACTCAAGTGTCCGCGACACTTACCACGGGACCACAACCCGACACTTAGATTAAGGTTAGTTAGTTTAGTCTTTTTTTAGTATTGTTTATACGCGGATTATTTATGTAACGTATTCGGGAGCATTAGTTTTAAGCTCTTTGATCTGAAAACCTAGCTCTGGAGTTGTAAATTAAATTTGTTTTTATCACGAGCCGTTTTATCGTAATTGAACTAGGTCACGCCGAAATAACAAAATTATTCGAAAAATAATTATTTTGCGTAGGCATCGCGTAACACGCAATGGGTATCTGTGAACTTATAATATGTTTATTCCGATCCACATACCTAAAGCCGAAATGAAATAGTGTAACTAGTAGAGCAAAATTATAGTCATCGGCCCCTCTTTCTTCCAACATATGAGATTACAAATACAATGCTTCAAAAAATGTTTAAAACGACTCATAGTAACATCAAACCAATTTTAAACAGAGAAATTCATCACCATAATACACAAGGACAAAATTTAATACACGTGGAGCCTATAAATCCAACCAAGTTTGGAGTAAAGCCCTTGCAATATATTGCCTATACCCAAATTAACCAGCTACCTGACATATCACTCACTCCTTTCAAGAACGTCATAAATCAAAAAACTTGATTTTTCAGGAGAACGTTTTTAAAGTTAAAAAATATAACACAATGTAATAAAAATAAATATCAAGCCACTTATTGAACTTTTTACTATGCACCAGATCTTTTTAGGTAAAATCTGATGGTTTTTTCTCCATTTGAAAAATATTTAGTATATTTTAAGAAATAATTAAATAATACATTTTCTTCAAAATGCAAAAACAACACTTTCTGCACTGTAGCGGGTAAATATTAGGTTAAAAATACGCCTCTTTTGCTGAGATATGGTACATTTCCTGGACATTCCGAAAACATCCACAACTGAAAATTGACGATTTTTTTTACATATGACGTTGTTGAAAGAAGTGAGAGACATGTAAGTATATTGTATACAAACGAAACGAGTTCCTACTCTAGATTTGAAACCAGAGCACCCCGGATAAACGGTGATCAAGTAAGTTATTCAACAGCCTTAAATTTCCGATAAAGATGACTTGTGTCCTCCAAGGCCGGCGCGTGGTGAGCAAGATGGCGTCGGCCGCGTTATTTCGCGCCTTTTGTGACCTCTTTTCCCGCGCCGTGACGTCATACTCCACTTTTCCGGCCGCCATTGTAGCGACTTATTATTTCGGTTATCGAATACCCGCCCATGTAGGTCATGATTCGGCCACCCAGGGCCGTCCCGAGGGAATGCGAGGCCTGGCGAACACGCACATGTCTCGACAGAGACGAAGCCGCACCGCTCTGTCTTTTATGCAAACATTATTCGCATCTTTCACATTCATGCATCTCCTCATACATACCCGCCGATTTAAGCGACTCCTAACCTGACCACTATCTAGTATTTGACATACCTAATCGTGCCAAGTTTTTTCGATCTTCTACTGCTATTTTTTCCAACTACATTCGCTTCATAAATTTGTTTTACCGTTCTTTTCTCACTCGTGCGTTCCATATGGCCAAATCATCTCAACACACCTTCCTTTTTTATGATAATGCTTATCTCAGCTTTGCATTCCTTCCTTATTTCACCATTCGAACATCCGTCATAAATCGTTTTGCCGCACATTCGTCTGAGAGATCGCATTTAGACTGCATTCAGTCTACATACTTTTATTCTTTTTTTTCCAACTCTGTGTTTCACTTCCATACATTAGGGTTGGAACTAGGTTTTTTTTATGTGTTTTTAATAATATTATATAATTTAATAGACTCTAAAAATAGGTATTTGATTTTAATATTTAATATATAAAATAAATGGAGTTCTAGAAATTTAACGACAAATTTATTTTTTATTTAATTTTATTTAAAAACATTTTTTGATACTCTTTTAACAATTCCCACCGATAATTTAATTTGCGCTGAGTCTCTCCAAAAAAGAGACTGAGTTATTGTGCTTGGAGAGGGACTGTTCTTTTTTTGTTATATGTATATATATATATATATATATATATATATATATATATATATATATATATATATATATATATATATATATATATATATATATATAAATAAACTAGAAATTGCACAAAATAGGGCGATGAGAATAGTT
>NW_028280981.1:0-62713 GCF_059751285.1 Brachycentrus maculatus | reverse complement strand
TCCCAACCCCAACCCCAACCCCAACCCCAACCCCAACCCCAACCCCAACCCCAACCCCAACCCCAACCCCAACCCCAACCCCAACCCCTATCGGCAGTTTATGGCTTATATGGCACTGGTTATAATGCTCTATATGTTCTAATGTATATTCATCAGTATTTAACTATTAATGTGATTTATTATTAATTTATGAGAATTTACTCAAGCTTCCTACAAATTAAACAAATATATTCCTGCTGCCTTGGTTATCAGCTTCGACGATAATTTAGCATTATTTATTTTGATAATTTCGTTATATATGTATGTGTGTTTATGTATGTATTATAATTAGTCTAAATTAAATTCAATTCAATTCAATTCAATTCAATTCAATTCAATTCAATTCAATTCAATTAAATAGCTTATCCAGAATAAGTATTTGCTCTTGATGAATAATTGGAACTATATCAAAGGAATATTAAAATTAATAAAGTTGAATAATTGGGTAATAATTTGATGTGAATAAATAATCAGAAGCAGGTAATGTGGAATCCGTTGAACTCACGCTCTTTTCCGATGATTTCAATGGGCTTATCATTAGCTTTGAGGTTGGAAGGTCTGCCTTTTCCATGATTCCTTCTTCCTCTTCCTTTCCAGAATACATTGTCACCAATTTCGGGTAGGTTTTTACCTGTGATAGTTTCGATTCTTGTGCATCCTCCGAGGTGGACATTATAGTCTTCATTGTTGGAGTCTCTGATTGTTACCATATTTTTGGTGAGTTTCAAAATTTTGCCATTGAAGACATCTAATTTATCGTTGACGTCGACAGTTTCGCAGCTGAATTCGGATTATGTGACATCCAAATTGCTTCCGTACCCGGCAGTATAGGGAATTCCATAAATCTTGGTCCAAGCGGGGGCAAAAATTGTCAAGCCATTGACAATTCTTTTGGTTGATCCTGAGAATCTAGCTCTGATGTTCTCATTTGGAACGCTTCCGAAGATCTACTTCAGGTATTGAAGGAATTCGTTACTTTTAACATCATCGTTCCCATCAACAGGTAGGTGGTAGCAGCCCAAGTATTGAGTCTTGATGGTAGCTTCGAATTCTTCAACATTTTCTTGAAGTTTGCGAGCCAAATTCTTAAAGTTTTCATGAGATTTTCTTTCTTCTTTCAAGCGACGATCCTTATCATGGACTTTGACATGTATTTAATCCTCATCGAAGTAGGTTCCCTTTGAGATTTCTATTTCAAAGTCTCTGATTTTAATCGTGATTAATTCAATTTATTGATTGCAGGTCTGAATATACTTCTATGCGTCTCTGATGTGAACTTGATTGGCTTCAATGGCACTAGTGCATTCCGATATTCTTTTGTGGTGGATTGAGGATTGTCTCCTCCTTTCTGCTAATCTCTCCCTTTCTTCGCTGAGCTGAGCTAGTCTGATTTGTAGTTCTCTCATTTCGTCGTCAATTAATTCGATTTTGCTAGTGTCAGAAATTCGGTTAGTTCTTATATCGTAAACTTCTCGCTCAAGGTCTATGATCTCACCTCTCTTCGTTACGCAGATACTCTCTGATTATTTTCTCTTGAATTCGAGTACAGATATGTCTTTTCTGTAATTTTCGATTTTTATCTTCAATGTATTGAAGTTAATATTGTTGTGTTTTCTGTTATCGACTTCCTTTTGAAGAAAAACGATTTCTCCTTCAATAATGATGCAGTTTTTACTAATTTACTATTCGCTGTTCTTATACAGTTGGATTCTGCTTTTGACGATCGACAATAGTGTTGAGAGGAAGCTTGAAATTTATTGGCAGTTTCGGTGGCTGCGAATTGTGCTATCAATGACCTATCTGAGGAAAGACACATCACCGCTATCAACGGCTTTTTCGATAACTTACAGCGCAACGAATCGGAAGGGGCTACTTGGGACAGCTATAGCAGGTCCATGTTGTGCGGGGTTCTGATTTTGTCCAATGGGAACTGCGAAGCCTTGATTTGGTCTGGTTCCAACGGGTACAGCAAAGCCTTGATTTGGCCTCTGAGTAGTTCCAACGGGAACTGCAAAAGATGGGGCGACCCAACCTTGAGTTTGCCCAACAGGAACTGCAAAAGCTGGGGCTCCATAATCTTGTGAAAAAGCTGCAACCATGAGGGCCGCAGCAAAGAGAAGAATAGTCTTTCCTTTCATTTTCAAGTGGATTAATATATGCGTTTGTTGTCATTGTCAAATTTTAAATAGAGTTTACTGAAATTCGTACGCAAATAACTTTATTTTTTGACAATCTAAGAGATTTAACCCTATTATGAAAATACAGTACCAAATTATGTCGATTTGATTTGACAAATATCTATTTTGACTGCAAATCGCCCGATATTTTTCACTTTTGAAGAGAAGAAACCTTTGTCTTCTTATTTATTTTACTGATTTTTGCAGATATTTCTGTTTATAATGACTCAGTTTTTGCAGTTGGCATTGATATGAGTTTAAAATGGCTGAAGTTTATGCAATTCCGCCGATCTACTCATCGGATTGAAGGGTATTTGTAATTGAATTGGTTTGTCTATTTGTTCGACTGTACAAAAAGCGTTATTTAAAAAGGAAGAATATTACAAAGAAGATTTCAACATGCAATAAACAGACACAATTCATAAAACTGAAATAATAATAAATTTTTATGGTCTAATGACACAATTAATTCATTTCCTTATATTTACATACATACATGCAATCATAATATATAGGAGTTCCCTATATATCGATTCCTTATATTTATATGCCAATATTCTCTTATTTCAGTATTTACATCATATTCTGATGCTGCATTCGATTGCTTTACATAATTGATTACATATTTTGGAATTATTTGTATTTATATTTTAGTAAGCCTTTTGATTATCCCTTAGATTTTTCAGATATAATTATTACAGAATTGGCTTTCATGAGTATATGCCATTAAAGTGTATCTTCAACATCGATAATAATGTTGATGAGATGTCCGAATATACTGGATTGTTGTTTAGGTTCATATTGAATTATTCTTTAACATATTAAGAAACACACAGATTCACACAGCCCCATAATGGAATACTGGTGTGATTTTATTGTATTTGTCACTAATGGTAATGATGCCATGCGTGATACCAATGATACCAGTAATATAAATAAGTTTATTACATTAATACTAATAAAGATCGCAATACGACAGTAAGAAGATGAATAGGCACAACAAAACAACCAGTATCGAGCATCACCTCCCTCTCAGTTCTCATACCAACAACCGCAATGTCTATCATCCAAGATATGCCACATAATATGAAGACTCAAGGCCCAAACAAAGCCTGAAGAACCCACCAAAAACAAGATATGCCAGATTCGTGAGAAACCAGTAATCCCCCATCTACTCCGATGCAGTCGAAAGCAGGGCAATATACACAATACACTCTGATCAATATCATGATAAATTTCTGACTCAAGGACAGAGCTTGAATAATTCTATTCAAGAGTATCCTCACACTTACACCTACCATAAACATTCAAAGTCAGTTTCAAACCCAAAGCAACTGCCCAAAATCATACAAATTAGAGCCTTGAGCAATCTTAAGAGTTTAACAGCTCAAACAGAGAAATCTAACTCCCTGGAAGAAGTTGTCGAAGAGCTATCAGAGCAGAATAAGGATGTTATGAATCAAGCTGAGTAAGCAATCAATCACTTTGAAGGCTGCATGAATGAGGCTATTGCTATGAACAACCTGCAAGCCATATAAATCAGTGAATTGCACATCACAATAAGCAAACTCCAAGAAATTATCAACAGGAAAGAGTATGAGATTGAGTTTCTTAGGGACAAACATAAAAAGATTTTAGAGGGAACTAAAACGAGCAACTCAAGCAGCACAAAAAATGCATAGCTCTCAATTTAGGCAGACCACTTATTTTTCAATTGCATCTAGTGTCGATAAATGTTTCCACTACCCCCTTCCCCTCTCTTACAGCAGTTACAATTGAAATATCAGCGATTATAGTAGCGATTCATGGATGTGCAATAGCAACTCAAATCGAAATAAGGTCTGAATAAGCTGCTCGAACAAAGCATTTAGGAAAAGGATCGAACGATACTGAAGATGGCGAAATTTAGTGATGGTATTTGTTTGGAGAACTTATCCCTAAAATAAAAAATATACAGCCAGGAGATAAATAATCAGACACCGAATGGCCAATGTTAATTTGAATGCGATAGTTTTGAAGTTTGTGAAATAATAAAAAACTTACAGAATTAAATTCTGATGTTTTTTAGGGAGGATTTGGGGGAAATTTAGTAATCGCTGAAAATATAACAAAATAACGCGAAATCAATATAAAAATTAAGGAATTTGCCATTGAGTAGGAAGCGATGCAAAAATGCTCGTGCATAAGATACATTTATAGTAGCCGAATAAATTAGAAAGAACAATCAGTAAATATTGGCGACAATTGACAGCTTCAGAAACTTGTTGAAAAGAATACCTCCTACACTTTCTTAGTAACAAAGTTTAAGCCTCAACCAAACATAATGAATGTAAGAGGAAAGGTATCTCATATGTTTCCTATACCAGCTTATATTCTCATAAGTTTTTAATCTAAACAGTTTATATGTACAATTTAATACATATTCAAATCTAATTTCAGCATGGTTAATATATATAGTCTAAATAGTAAAAATCAATCAATCATAAAACAACACGGAATCGCTAGTGAGCCAAAAAGAGAGAAATAGCAAATGACACACAATCTATCTCACATTACATACATCAAACAAATATTCATAAGTGAAATACAAAGCAGGGATACGATATGTGTTAATAGGGCAGATATAAGATCGTCTAAAATTGAGTATTAAATCATAGCAAGTTATGATCGAAAGCTTAATACTTCCGAATGAAAGGATGCCTCAGAATTTGGAAGATTGTGGGTCTTCGATAACTTTCCTTCTCAAGAATGAAGCTGATAAATTCTTGGAGCTATTGTGATACATTTGAGGGATATCTGACTCTTTCTTTCAATATCCTTGCGTAGGTGTCCTGAAATGTTTAGCTCTCGAAAGGCGGCTTACCTATTGACAGCTCATATGCCAGGATTCCGACTTGCCAGATATCGATTGTGTTGTTGTGGGTTTCCCCTTTGACAATTTCTGGTGCCAAATAATCTAATGTCCCGCAAAGCGTCTCTCTCCTCGATTGAGACTGAACACTCCACCCAAAGTCAGCAATCTTAATTCGATCAGAGCAGACCAGAATGTTCTCAGGCTTGAGGTCTCGATGGATTATGTTTCGTTAATGCAGATAGGAAAGTCCGTGACAGATCTACCGAACGATTACACTAACTTGCGATTATGATAAAGCTGTATTTTTTATGTAGTTCAACAGCTCTCCTCCTGGGGCATATTAGAGGATTATGTTAATGCTTTCGTCATTCCAGAAATAGTCATACAAATTGAGGATATTCGGATGCCTGAGCTGTTTTTGTAAGGCAATCTACCTTTGAACTTGGCTTTCGAAGTTGTTGGCTCTTAGCTATGCCTTTTGCATTTGCTTTATTGCAACAAGGTAGTGAGTTTCTTTTTATTTTGCAGCAAAGACAGTACCGAATTTGCCCTTCCCCATTATCTTAATAATCTCAAAATCTTCAAGATGCCATTATTTTACATTTGTACTTCCATTACACCCTTAACCCTTTTACTTAGTATATTTTCTGTTTGTAGGGGTTTCCCTTGCTGAGTTCAGCTTAGATGTTTCATGATTTTTTAAAGGGTTAGTCATCTCCGCTCTATGTCTATTCGTTAATCCTTCGTTTGCTTCAAAAAATGCGTCGATTGGCACTTCAATTTTGATGCATTTACTCTTTTTTTTTAGTGTGCAATTTTTGTCTGCATTGTTATCCTTCTTGGTTCGAAAGGGAAGACCCTGTATATTTTTCCCAATGCCCTGCTCTTGCTCCCTATCTTTGGCGCGATGAGTGTACATTTTCCGTTATTAATTATCAATAAAATAGACATAAATAATAAATTATAAAACCAACAAGGATCTCAAATCAAAAACTACACCACCATTAATCCAACTAAGACCATAATCTCCATTTCAAATATCAAAACCAGCAATAACGTCTAATTTCAAAAGAGAGGACACTAAATGTCAATATCACTTTGAGACTCTTAACGGGAGAGTTAGCCTTGAATATGTATCAGAATCGAGTGAGAGGGTGACACAAATAGTGACAAATTATCGTGAAGTTGCAAAGTTGTATTTATTTATATATTATCTGCAATACAGAGATATTATAAATAGATATTTATGTATATTAATTAAGTAAATGCTGATGATTAAAGGACAGCCTATTTACATAATCTAATCTAATATAATATCACTTCTTTGTATAATTATAATTGCTTATGAAAATATTCTGGGATTACAAGAACTCATTCATTGGTATTGATTCATAAATAGCTTAGGGCTGCCTTTCATGATTGACATGGTCAAGAAGGTTGTTGTGCCTGCAGCTGCAGTATTCGGGACACTTACTGTTGGCCAATATGTGTTGCCATCCAACATTTACTATGATGAGTACGATGGTTGCGTAACCGAATATCAAGGCAATAGGAAATGATCATGAATATCTACGCAATACAGAATCTATCACAGTCTATCACAGTCTATCATCGTCTATAATTGTGGGCCAGTGCTATAATTACCATCATTGCATCACTACACCCACCAATTTTAATTGATAAACTTGAATTATATTTTGGAATATTGCGGACTCGAGTATAGTTGTTAAATGCAGTAAAAGCAGGAAAGTATCGACGGGCATTTCGATATCGTCAAAGTAAACAGAAGCTATTTCGATCACATAAGCTTCTTCGCAAAGCAGTTCTGCCTGCCCAAGTAGATTAAGCTAGTGGATTATGGATCCACCAGATAAAATACTTAAATAAAGGATAGCATGCAGGTTGTCGAAAGAGCAGGGATCCTGGATAATAACCCCGTTGTGAGGGATATCATTCAGGTCGATTTCTCCTCTGAGGAGGCCGATGCAGGAGACGGACTGCTTTCCATCATTCGGAACTTGCATATAAAAATCGCGATCTGCATCACAGTATACAGCGAAGAGAAAAGCATGCTGAAGAAGACTTTAGCAGGCATCACTAAAAACTACTAAACATTCTTTGAAGAAGCAGGCGTGCATTCCCACGAAATCATTGTCGTAATAATATTCGACGGCATCGAAACTATGAACAATGACAAGCAATCCGACAAGAATATGCTAAATCTGTTCAGGGAATTTGATTTGATCAACGGCTTCCGCAAAAAGTAGTACATCATTGCCAAGTAAAAGTAAGAAGAAGTGTTTGGAAACGACGAGCACGAGTCAGAATAAAGCAAAATCAACGAAATCTAAAACTTCACTGACCAGATGGTCTTCACCGAAGAGTAATACGAAGCCTTAGAGGCCAGGCTCTTAGAGAACCAGCACGGAAAATACATGGAGATGAAAGAACTGATCAATTTCGCTGAAAGCATAGAGAAGAGCCAATTGAGTAACACTTCCATCCAGAACCTACCTGCGATTGTTAGAGATGCGTTTGCAGGAAGGGCGAGACAGTATTTGGAGTATAATGGCATTGAGTAGATTACAGAGGATGACTATTAGCTGGAGAGCTACATAATAGAGAATCTGCCTCACTAGAAAGTAGATTTGATGAAGCTGTAAGCACTCAAAGATGCAGTGTTCTTAGCCAAGTAATATATAAAATCAAGAGAAAATACAGCTGCACTCTATCAGATCGGCATTCCCTTAGAGAAATCGAAGGAGTAAAACGCAAAGATGACTATGTTCACTTTGGTGAAGTTTGCTAATAAAGGGAAACTCTCATCTCACCTTTGGTTCTTCGAAGGGTTCTGCAGCATGATCAATCCGAGTGTTTGTATTCTGTTGGATTGCGGGTTGGAGCCGAAGAAAGATGCTATATTCAAAATGTGGCTGCATATTGAGACCTACAAGAAGACTTGTGGAGGGGTGTGCGGCTATATGAAACTGAGGAGGTAATCTCCATATGATGAATCTGGGTACAAAGTAGAGTATGAAGCTGAATCGGCTATAACAAAGATTGCCAATTTGGTCTTCGATATTCAAAGATCCCAAATCTTCGAGTACCATTTCGCTCATCTTCTAGATAAGCCATTCGAAAGTCTAACTGGCTATATTCATGTGCTTCCAGGTGCATTTTCGGGATACAATTGGGATGCCCTAAAAAGTGCCCGATTCAAACTAATCAAAAGCGATGGACAGGTCTTCGAAAAGGACATCGAGAAGAGAGCTAAGCAATAAATCCTAAAAAAATATCTAAAAACCGTTATCTATAATGAAATCCTGGACGATCTCGCTTAGGCGAACATGTATTTAGCCGAAGACAGGATTCTCTGCCTGGAAATCTACACCAAAAAAAAGAACACTTTTAACTTATAATACTTGCCGAACTCCCAGGCCGTTGTGGATCCAATCATCACTCTTCCGAAACTACTTGCACAAAGGAAAAGATGGATAAATGGGTCATGGTTCGCTTTAAAC
This sequence comes from Brachycentrus maculatus, assembly GCF_059751285.1. Lineage (NCBI taxonomy): Eukaryota > Metazoa > Arthropoda > Insecta > Trichoptera > Brachycentridae > Brachycentrus > Brachycentrus maculatus. The sequence goes on along the minus strand of NW_028280981.1, from coordinate 54,122 downwards.
TATGTGCTAAAGCATAAGGGTCGAATATCGGACTCAACGCACAACTGCTGGGATAAATTGTGGTTTTACTTCAATATGCTTCACGCCTATATTATGAGAATTGTGACCTATTTAGCCCTCACTTTCTTTTTCATCACGATGCATATAATGGTCCTTGAATTCTCACAAACCACATTGAAAAACTATTTTATGGGAGCCTACGGACTAAAATAAGAAGAGTTAGTTTATGCAAAGATCTTTAACCAATTCTTTTCGATTCGTTCCCTGATAAATAGCTGCATAAAAATCATCGATTTGCTCTATATAATCAGCATCGGGATCGTCGCATATCGCTCCCTGACAATGAAGAGGCAAACTACGGCAGCCAAGAGATCATTTAATACAATTTCAGTTTGGCTTGGGTGCTTTGGGATATTCTCCATTCTGTTGATATTTATTAACTTCTATCAAGCAGTCTTCAACCGGCAATCATAACTAATTGTGGAAGACGGCATATTCACTCAAAGGACCTTCATATACTTGTTGATGGCAATTGTCGGCTCGCATATTGTGATCATAGTCCTTGCCTTCAGCATCCGGACCTACTACGATATCCTGACCTGTATGGCTAGTTACTTTTTCTTCATCCCTTCATACATCAACCTGTTCTTTGTATACGCATTCTGCAGGATCGACGATCTCTCATGGGGAACCAAGGGCCTCGACCTCGAGCAGAAAGTAAAATAAAAAACAATCCGGCTCAAATTCACAAATTAAAAGATAGAGTTCCTCCTAAAATGGCTGGGCACCAACATCGTCATATCATTGATTTTGGCAGGCCTGGCCAACAACTATGATATCCAAAATTACATCATCTGGATATTCTCAGCCTATTTCGGCTTCATCATGGTCATGAAGGCCATATTTGTTGTGCTCTTCTTCTTGCAGTATAACATCATCAAGAGATTCAAGGTCTCGAGGAAAAAGCAGGAGATTCTGGACAAAAATAATGCCAATAAGCTCTCTTCTGACAAGAAAAGACTGAAGGCCTTTATCGAGAGGATGAAAGAACGGCAAATCGATACGCATTTAGAGCACATAAACCAGGATATCATGAGAAACTATCTCGAAGCCCAAAACATTCAAAAATAAATGGAAATTATTGACAGTCAAAGAAACATCGAAAATCAAGAAGATGTTAATAGACTATCTTTTAGGGATCTCAAAAAATTTGCAATGCCCCGAAATTCAAGGAATTGACAGAAAAAAATGGTTGAATAATTAGCAAGTTCATATGTTTACAATTATATACTCATCTATTATTGATTTGGATTATCACATCTTCATTGTGTTTAAAGACATTTACCATCGACGTATATCTCTGATAGATCCCGTTTCTGTTGGCTGGCCATCATTTTCCGCATATCAAACTTTGCGTCAACTTTATCATAGAAAATTTGGGAATCGAAAACAAACTAAGCCGACTAATTCGAGGTTACAACAGTCATCATGTTATACCCAGAATATTCACAATAATCAGAATTGGCGGATGAGCCGACCATTTAATTTTAATGTTCATGCTATTTTAATCCCTGAATCTGTTTGGTCTGCTCCTTTCTGATCTTCATTTTCATTAGTTTGTTTTTGAAGTACATGCGATTTAACGATTAAATTGGGAACAGCTTTAATTTCTTTAAGAGACTGTCCATTTGCTCAATGGACTCTTACTTCATTGCCTTGATGAGCTTGATTTACATTTCGAAATAGTTTCTCAACACATTTTAAATTTACACTACCAAACACCCGAAATCGAAATTAGTCTCTTTGAGTCGATCGAGTTAGGAAAGCAAGTCGCTAATCTTATAGACTTTGCTTTATTGCTATGAGGTAAGCATGTTTTCATTGGTTATGATATTGTGCTGGAGCTGGTAGAGAAATTAATCTGCAAGGCTTGTGTGGCTGTGCATGAGTTATTGCAGCTATTGCATTCGAGACTTTATGCGACAGTCGGGCATTTCTATGCATTTCATCTAGGCGATAAGCTTGTTTATTGATTAGTATGATATTTTATGATGTGGAGTTGTGATTGTATGTGCGGAAGTGTGCGCGGAAGTGTGTGCGGAAGTGTGTGAGAGGGGGAGAGATTTCTATGGGAACAAGGCCCACTGCGGTATAGTCCGAGTGACCCGTTCCATACACTCCAGCCATTTGATAATTTCCAAGATCTTCATAATCTTCACAGTAACATAATTTTGCTTTTGATACAATACTGCAATATTCCTAAACTGCTTCCTCCATTTGATGATATCCGTTTCCGTGTAAATTTAGTTAATGTCAAATTTGCTGATAATTTACACTATCTATTAGTTTTTGTAGAGCTATTACTCGATTTCTCTGTTGTGAAAATTGAACTAATTAAATATATATTTCAGGGTGATATACTATTGCTGGGACTCTATTGTTGGGGGTGGAGGCACGGAGGAAGGCGTGGATAATGATGAGAGCTTGTAAGTGAGTAGTTTGGAAGCTATTTCATGAAAAAGCTATCTAATGAGTGGGTTTTACGCAAGGTTAAGGGCAAGGTGAATTATCTTGTTAGCAAATAATTAAATATAGAGGGGATATGTCGATAAGTTGATTGGTATTTGCTTTATTTATTTGATGATATTACTAGTAATAATTGACTAATTTTAAGGAGGAGAATTTAAGACTTTGGCCTTGAATTAATACAAGGCTGCAAAAAGCTGAAATGTTTGCAGATATTTGTGTGGGAGAGTTGCCTACATATTACTTTGTTGCGATAAATATTTAGTGTGAATTGCGTCTATCAGTTTTGCTGCATTGAAATCACTTATTTATAAACTCTATGAGGAAAGTGACAATGCCATTGTGCGAATAGCGAGTCTCCATGAGTAATAAGCGCTTTATTGGCTTATAATTTATTGGCTGCTTATCAAGTGGCAATCTTTGTAATTGTCATCAGGGTTTTGGAGTTCTTGGAGCATAGGGAAGACTTTTTGTTGCTATTCTTTATTCGATTTGTTGAAAATTAGTTCAAACTATTGGATTCGGATTAATCTAAGTTAGCCTGTGCTTGCTTTTGCTTTGTTATAGATTTCGGTTAGGGCGCTTATGTTTTTTTTTTTAATTATGTGCAGATTTTCTAAGAAGTTTTTTGTTGAATTAGTTTATTCGGTTTATTTTTAATGCCGGTTATCTATAAATAGTAACGATTAAGTGGAAGCGGCCTAATATTTTAAAAGTATTGCAGCATTTTAATTTTCGTTAACATTTTCGTTAACATTTTCATTTTCATTGATGTTTTCATTTTCGTTTACATTTTCATTTTCATTGATGCTTTCATTGATGTTTTCATTTTCGTTTACATTTTCATTTACTTTTTCATTGAAATCTACACTTTCGTTTTAATTTGCTCTAATATTTTAATTTGCATTCACAGATAGGTTAGCATTGTTTTGACCATTATGTTGAGTTTAAAATTAATTTTCCAATTGTAAGGCTGAAGAAGTAACTTAGCGTTCATCACTTAGACCGAAACGGGAATCCTCAATAAAAACATTAGGCAGTATCTAATTATAATTCCCCATATATTTCTCATACATTTAAACAACTTCCAACATCTATTTAGCATCATCAGTATTTTCACATGATTTAATTTGCATTTAGAGTTCCTACAACTCAAAATTCGAGCATAAAAGTATCTTCATCAGTTTGATTGTCCCATAAATTTAATCTGAAATGTTTTATGGTTTATTTTTCGATTCATTTTTTGATTTGCTTTTTGATTTATTTTTTGATTTATTTTTTGATTTGTTTTTTGATTTATTTTTTGATTTACTTCTTGTTGCTGTTGCTATTGCTGGAGTTTTATGCGATTGTGCTGTTGTTGCTGCGAGAAAGTCTATCATTATCCTGATTTTTTGAATACCGATCTTCTTTTGGATTTTGACACTGAATTCCGATTTCATCAGATAGTCATAGAAATAAAGACTTGGCTTGAGTTCTATCTTATCCAACAAACATTAATCTATTTCAGATAAGCAATATTTTCGATGCTCATAATATCTATGGATATACACCATATCGTAAAAGTAAAGGATCGGATATTTTTCCATAATAGGCCTCTTTCGTTTCCGAACAATCGCCTTCCACTTCACGCATTAATTGCATACAAATTTACTCTCTTCACATGATACTTTAGCCCTGTGGCTGCTCGTAGAGATCCTCTGGCACTACATATGCGACCATGAGAGACAGTTATCGCATTGTATAAGATCTTGATCATTCTGTTTCCCACAGAAACATTAAGCAGATACTAAAGATGAGTGACAACTGCACAGATAGCCAGAGAAGGAGGGAGTCAGTAGCTACTTCTATTTTGCTTGGGAAATTGGTCGCTTTTTAATATAGCTCGACAACAGTTTATGGCATTATTGATAGTTTTGTTTGAGGTAGAGTTAATAAAATTGCGAGTTATGCAGCATGAATTTAAGATTCGGATATAAGTTTATTTCTCCGGCAAATGAAACCCATTTATTTGTTGACTGCTCTATTGCTTACTGCTTTTTAAGGCAGTAGACATGCACATAGGTCCTACAGGATGACATATCACAATTAATTAGATTCCAAATATTTGACATCTCTTTACAAACACCGCATTTCTTTTTCGTTTATGTTTTTGTTTTTGTTTGTATTCCTTTGATGTTTGATCTTTAGAATTAGAGAAGATTATAGCTTTTAACTATAAAAGATGCATTGAATGCTAAGCACAGCACATGCCCGTATTAGCGATCTCCTACTCGTTTCATAAGTCCACCTTTATTGCAGACAATGCATTTCAATTTGCATGTCTTGATTTCTTACGCATGACTCTGATAAGAACAAGGATCACATTTGAAATGGTTTGTCCCTTTGAGTGCAGGAGAGTAACAGAACCTATGTGACACCTTTTGACAGATCTAGCAAGTGATCTTGTTGCTATCTATGTTAGTTAATGACTTTGTACACTAGTTTGGGATACTTTGCAGTTATTTGTCAAAGTGGTGGAAACAGACTTGGCATCGGTCTGAATCAAGGCTTGGAGGAATCATCTAAGTTAATTGTTATTTGATGGTCTTAATTATTGGTGGGTTAAAGTTGGTTTCGATAGCTCTATTTATTGGGGCTATTGCCTCGAATAGGGTTATTTTTTGAATGGTGGGCAATCCGAATTATTGGCATGGTTGATAAATATATAATGAATGATATGTATGAACTAATCTGTAGTATAATAATAAGCATAATTCAAATACGCAAACAAAGATATATAAATACAAATATATTATCAACCCCAAATATCCACAAATATCCACAAATATCCACAAATATCCACAAATACCCGAGCAAAACCAACAAAAAACCCAAAGAACAAAGATCTCTCAATAAACACAACAAATAGATGACAATACAAAACTGTCCAATTGATGAATAAATGGATAATTACTATAATTTAACATGATGCTAAATGACATATTATTTATATATACGATAAATGCTTATCAACAGGATAACCTCCAGTTTGCTCATAAACTTCAAATCTCAAATGAAGTTTGGAGGAGGGCATCATCACCATAAGGTGTACGATTGGAGAAATGACCATAATGCCAATCCTGACTACCTTATTGATCCTAGGACTATTGGAGTGAAGCCGAGTGAAGAGTATTCTTATCCCTATATCGCGGATGAAGCTGAAACTTGGTCATTATCCCATCCTCAAAGCTATAACCCGAATGATTTGAAGACCAATATGGTTGGTTCACTCAATTTTGGGGCCATTAATGCCAGCAACTCTCTCGAGGTAGACACATTCCATAATTCAGGTGGGTACAACGTCGTATGAGGCCGATGTTGCCCATGAGTATGACTATTAATCTGAGGATGTTGATTTCCAGCCCGAAGACTTTAAGACCCAGCATTTTAGAAAAAAAGGGCCAATGTACATATGGATAATTATTGGCTTGTCGCCCTTTTGGTTCTTCGGGGGAGAGTTGTTCTTTCAATACTGGCCCGATGAGGATAACTGGAGATATCAAAGGCCTCCTCCCCTCAACCACCCCGACGATACTGAAACTCCTGACACTGAGTATTTAGAAATGTTTGCAAGCAACCCCCACCGCGATCTCTATGACGCTGGTGTCACGAATGCCCCGTTCTTCTAAGTGAAAAATGGCAGGAAAGTATACTCCCAATGGGCAGGGGTCAATCAGCCAAGAGAAGTCATATGATCACACGCATCCCTCTAGATAACATCTATACATACCATAACATACCATAATACCATCATACCCATACACATGCATATATCATCATGCAATAAAGGGACAGCATAATTTAATGGGTGTTAAATTAATATCTTTACAAGAACCGAATAATAATTTATTGTGTGAATGCCGAAGAAGATCAAAAAAAAGTAATTCTACTTGCTGTAAAGAATAGTGGATCGACGAATATCTCAAGGATCGTATGAGTATCTCGTCAAATGGAAGAACTACTCTTCTAGAAACAACACATGGGAGCCACTCGCGCATCTATCCTCAGCCATATCCATTGTGGAAGCCTTCAATGACCAATATGAACAAAAACAAACCCTATAAAAGCGGCTAAAGTGTAAGAACTGTTTAGCATGTTCCGAACGCCACACTAAAACTAAAAAATAACCATAAAAGCGAAACTCTATTTTCAACCCGATAATCCGTATCATTAAACCACCATAGTAATCAGTCGAAGCTTAGCAGTTTCTACTCGATCGAAATTATGCATCACCAAAATGCAGTCATACAAATAAAAAACTTAAAATCGAAAAAAGAACATAAAACCCAAACAGATCCATCGGCCACTTTTACAAAAATTAATCATATGATTGCAATTAGAGTAAGCTGTCAAACCAATGCAATTAAATAAGTAATAATGAATGCGATAACTTCGATGATTCGCTGAATATAAACTCCGAATATCCGCATCATATGCTATTTCTGAATGAAGGAGGCTAAAGCAGAAATATATGTGCGAAATAGTAGTAATAGCAACAAGATGAATCAGACGGTATTTAATTGGAAAACTCTAATAATTGTTTACTAGATTATCAGAAGGATATTATCATTAACTGCAGCGAAGTAGGTATTAAATTTGACCCCCATGATTTGATCTTTGATAACATGATTATCAAGCAGTAAGAGAGTCAATGGTCGAGTTTGTTCGAACCTGCAAAAATGGCAAATATTTAGTATCTATTCGATCCATTATCATTTGGGGATCCATTATCATTTGGGGATCCATTGTCATTTGGGGATCAATTAAAAATCGAGTAATCGCTTCTATCTAAGAATCTATTTTAGCAATGCAGAATAAACAAAATGCCAGAATATTCATCTTAACCAATAAAACTAACAACTAAAGTAACAAATTAAACTGCACATCTCAGTAGCAGACTCACCTCTGATAACAATATTTCAGAGGATTCGGAAAAGCAACAAGGTCAAGATAAATAAAAAATGTCAGAGTAATCAGGTGACAAGCCGACAACTTTGGCCATGAATGAGACTTTTGGGCTGGCAAAATGTAAGAGAAATATAAATGAAGGTCTCAACAGCGACCAGCCTGGTTATTTTCGTATGGAACCCTATGTTGGCCTTGAAGCTTAACCCGAAAGTTTTGAGTTAGAGGGAGAATTCGATGAAACTGTTAGAGAGAGAAGTCGAGACAAAAGGAGAAATAAAATATAACATGAATTCAATGAGAGTCGATTTCATCAGGATTCATATTATGAGAGGAAATCTGTCAATCCTGCTCGATACCCCTAACTACAAACTCATCCAATTTAACCACTCAACATTCCCATAATGAAAACGGGATAAAAACCACCTCCTGCTTCCATATCGAAACAGCTATCGAAATTCAACCCACTTCGCCTCTGCGAAATGACCTACTAATGCGATTTCACAAGACCTGACTACATAAAAAAGAGAGGAGAACCGAGCAGTTTACACAGAGTAATGTTCAAATTGGAAAGCCATGATAGAAGTATTGTCAAAATAGGTATTGATGAAATCAAGGAATATTATCCATAATGGTTAAAGGAGTATTTTGAGTCGTATATATGAATTATTTAAGGAAGTTAGCCTTGATATCAGATATCTTTATATTTATTTTTATATGGAGGTACGAGCACTTATTATTACTACAACTATTTCCCTCAACTCAAATAAACAGTATAGAATTGTCTATTGATGAAATCGCACAATTGATGGATATCGTTTGATGTATAAATTCAGGTGAATCATTTATTTGATGGATTTCAGGTTTCCAGGCCTCTGAATTATGAAAATCTTTTGTATTTGAAGCCAGGGTAGCCTTTTTTAGTTTTATCGGCTAGGCTAGGTCTCGACTACTTTGCAAACGATCCAACAATAACATTTTTGAAGCTGCTCAAAATCGATTTTCCAAATTCCGAATGATTAATATTGTCTAAGTTATTTGTGTATAATTTACATTATCCTGGGCCTAGGCTAAACTCAGTTCTGCTGCGTTTTGGAGAGCAATTATGTAGGCGTGGAGAGAGGTTATTCTTAAAATTCGACAGGATATATGAACCTGAGTTTTTAATATCAAGGCCTTTTACATTATAAGTGCCCGGGCCAGGCACCTTTATCTTCCGCATTAAGTCGATTTCTGTTGATAACCTTTGAGCCATTCTTCCTCCTCTTTTGTTGAAAGTTTGTACTATGTTATATGCGTTCGGGCTCGGATTATTCCTTGCCCTTTATGAATCGCCAAGGAAATTGGCAAACTTAACTTTTTATCTGCCCAGACTTATTGATATCGTATTCATCTTTCTGCTATTGCTGAACTAACTGAGCAGCTCATAGGACCCGGGAGGCGGCGATTGGCTTTTTCCTGTGAGATCGGTTTTATTTCCGAAGCCAAAACTGCAGCTTCTTCGGCCAATGGTGGATGGCAGCGTGTACATATTGTCGCCTTCTCTGCATTATACTCTAATTACTTACTTATGTTTCTCTATTGAAAATCTTCGCGATTTGGAGAATACGTGCGTTTGCTTCGATGCAGAATTATTCAAAGTATGAGCGAGATAATTTTCAGGGTTCATTCCAATAAATTTATAAACAAAATTATCACAGCCCTTATAAAATGAAACACTGCAAATTAAAAGTGACTTTACTATTTATAATCATAGTGTTATTGTACCGAATTGTGCAGAATTAAGTTTCCAATAAAGTTTTGTTTGCCATTATTTGTATATTTTTGATTTTACATTGGGGGACTTCGTTTGCTTTAGGTTTGATCGATTGCAAAGGCCCGAACTGAAGAATTTATGGAGATTCATACTGTATCATTGATTTGGTTAAGATTATGGTTATGATTATGATTATTTGAAGTAATTGTGGGTAGTTTAACTTTGTTTTCCTTGGCATATTCCAAGTTTGAAGTATTTTTATCGAATCGAAATCACCCTTTTGACGAAAATATCTCTGCTGATGAAAATAGTTTTATGATGATAATGACACTAAGAAACGTACATAGTTCAAATATATAAATTGGCTGCCTTATCTTAATTTGCATTCATTTTTTTTATTTATTATATTTATCTTACCTAAACGAACAAATCAAAGTAAGAACATAAACTTCCCAAAATAAAATAAAAAGCTTGGTCCGTCAAATCGATGAGTGAGTGACACTTCCCGATTTCCGATTTTCCCAAACAGCCTTAATATGCCAGCGAAAGAATGAATATTTACCATTTATTTAAATATTTTGAAAGAAAAGAGGCTTAACCAATACCCATACCCTATTTACTATTTATTATTGTTCAGCAGCCTGTTTGAAATTTCAGAAGAGAACAAAAAATAAACAATCAGTATTCGGACTTAGCACTGCAATTTTTATGCTAGGTCGTCATTTGAGATCAGATACTTTCCGTTTGGAAGAGGAGAGTCCTCAGTTGCTATGACTGCCAACATCGTTGATCAGCTGAACGAGGTTGCTTTCTTTGAGTCCTCCCTTTTATTTCTTGTCGAATATCTTTGCACCCTTTGATAGAACGATCACGTTGCCTGAGAGGTTCCCTGGGCTTTTCTTGACGATTGAAGCGGAGGGGTAGACCTGTTTAATAACATTCTCGACATACTGGGCCTCGTTGAATCCTCCTCATGCTGAACAATACTGGATTTCCAGGATCGGCGTCTTGTTTGAAGGCGGCATTTCCTTGATCTTCTTTGGTATCGAGTGACTTGATCCCATTGATTGATTTAAACTATTATATGTCTGATCGACAATAATCAAATTTAAATATAGAAAATTAAGTTATCATGCCGTTAGTTCTTCAAAAGGTATTAATTTGTCTGAGGACGAGGAATACGTTCAATCAGCCTGCCATTTAATGAACCAAGTTATTCCATATTTAGAAACTCGTGGGTAACTTATTTATAAATATAATCCAGTTGCCTATCTTTCAGATTGAGGAAGTGCTATTGCAACAGAAATTCGCATAACTTAACGAACAACGCCGCCAATCCTTTGATGATCAGTAATGAAAGATGCACAAAAATAAGACATTTAAAATATAGTATTATTTTAGATGATTATTAAACTATATTAAATGATTGACTATCCGCATATATTATATGATTCGATTGTATAATTCAAATAAAATTCGTCTATAAGTCATACAATCACTCTAATTAGATTACCTCGCTTTAAGTATGTTCGATGTCGACAATATGAGAGTGATTCTCGACCGATCCCCATGAACAAGTTGTCTCGACTCCATTGTTGTTCCGATACATCTGGATTCTGAAGTATCCAGATTCTCCCCAATATGTCCCCCAACTGTTCCTCCCGATCCAGTACTCGATGCCATTTGATACCCCCCAACCGATTATTGAAATTTCGTGGTTCAGGCTCGGACTTAGAATTGTTTCTGAGAAAATGCCTCCGCTGTAGTCGTGGAACTTGGCTGAGGCTTAGAGAGCGCATGAGATCGGTCCTCTGGCGTAGATTTATGCCTTCATGTTAGCCGCATCTTTGATGGGTCCGTACTCCATGACCCTCCAAACCGGGTATTTGGGTTGAGCCCAACATTTGTCATGGTTGCAGTTTTTACACTTCTGGATATCTGAACAAGTGGCGCTCTCAGGATCTTTCGAGACGTAATTTTGGCAAGTCTCCTCAGGAATTCCTGCAGAAATGTGAGCCAGATGATAGAGAGTTAGGGAGTTACCGCCTCTGCAAGTTCCCCCCAAAGCGCAGTTCAAAAAGAATTGAGGTGACAAAGCGACATCTGGCCATGTTCGGTTTCTCGCAATATTGATCCGATCGGCAAGGGCACTCGTTGCTCCAAAGGCCCAACAGCTTCCGCAATACTAGGGGATGTGCTGATTCCTCGAGTAGGACATAAAATTGACTCCTGAGATGTTCCTCCAATCCCATGTAGCTGGGATGTCCTATTTAGTGAGATAATTCTGAGGCAATGGAGATTATATATGCGAGTAATTGTTGTCTTTGGTTATTTTTGTAATGTGACAAGATGAGGTTCTTTCCTATTGGGTGAGCTGTTTCTTTGGGTGTTCCTTGATCTGGGTTTTGTTTCTGATGTCTTTGGTCCAGGTATCGACTGGCACTCCCCATGAGCAATTGCTTTCGATGCCTAAATTGTCAGTGCCCCTGATGAGCCTGAAGTCTCCATTTTCTCCCCAATATGTCCCCCAAGAATTCCGAATGATCCAAAACTTTGTCCCATTCTCCTCGCCCCATCCGGTCACACTGATATCATGATCTAAACCTTTCCGGCCGCTATAATCAATGAAGATTCCTGAGGTGTAGTTCATGAGTTCAGGAGTAACCGCAATTTCGCAAGCAATAGGACCCCTCTGATAAATTTAATTCATCATTGCGAGTTCTCCACCATCGTGCGTAATGACCCCGTACTCATTTATGGAATATATCTTTGCATTTCCTTGAGGCGCACAGCCGAACCCTGAACAGTTTTTACACTTGATATCTGCAGTGCAGCCAAGTCCGTCGATGTGACTCAAGGCTTGGTAGGGAGAGCAAGTTTCATCAGTAATATTGTTTTCGTGAATCCATTTAAATGCCTTTGCAGGGTCTCCACCGCCACAGCCCTGATTGACCAGATCGCAAGAAAGCAGAACTTGGGGCGCAATGTTTATGTCTGGCCATTGAGCCTTCCTCATGATTTTGATGCGATCGCTGAGACTGGATGTCACAGCAAAGGACCAACATGATCCACAGTATTGCGGGATGTGCTGATTTTTCTGAAGGGTTAAGAAGTTTGTGCCATTGACATTTCCCCACCAATAGCTGGCAGGCAGATCAGCAAAAGAAAATTGCGGAATTTCATTAAGAATATGCGACTTAAATCCTTCTCTGCTTTGAGTAGGAGTTAGCAAGCACAAAGCAACTAATAGAGCGAACATTAAGTAAGCTTAGATTTTACCCTGCATGTCTGATAATTTTGATAATATATCTATCTCATAAACACCTATCTATAACACCTATCTATAACACCTATCGATAACACTTATCTCTTTAACATCTATGCATAGATACATGAATAAATACTAATCTTTATCCTCTTCAGCCAACATCATGTAATCAACAAGGGAAACACAATATCTGTAATCAAATAATGCAAAATATCATAAAATATGAAACTGTATAGGAAACTTTGAATACCAAAAATATACAACACAATAGTTCTGAAGTATCTGAAGTATCTGAAGTATCCGAAGTCTGCTCTGTTATGATTATTATGGTGAATAGTTCACATAAATACAAACAATCATACGTAGTGATTACATCAAATACATTGATTATAACTACAAATGTACTTCCGAAAAGAATAAATCGTAGCAAAAATATCCTAAATTTCCCAATAACGGTACATCCACGACAACAAACTATCGTAGCTACAGTCACTCATTACAGGCAATAAGAAATATAATGTGGTCGACCTAAGGAACAAGTATCTATTGTATCTCGAATAAATCAATGCAACCATTCGTGAAAATACATCGGTTCTCGAACTGTTAAAGTATCGGGGTTAAAAGCTATCCAAAGAGGGCACGGATCTCGCCACGCAATTCATGCGGATTTAATCATTGAAGGAGTATTTTGTATAAATGAAAAATAAACTGAAAAGAGAGCAAACTCGGGGGGAATAGATTATTGTAGGCAGGTAAAGATGGGAGCTCACTTCTGAAGCTAGCGCCGACCATGCGAATGATCGAGGAGATGAGCATTCATCACTTATTGAGGGGAGTCGGGTTGCGAAATAGACCACGTAGATTGCTCGATCGGTTCTGTAGAATTTGTCAAATCAATCTAATAAGCTTGAAACTGCTCGCTCGAAAATGGGGTCGGTTTTGCAGAACATCAACTTTGCGGGGAATATAGCGCATTTGCTTAGGACGAGGACTCGTGAAGATAATAAACTGATTATGAGACTAAGTGTGGGGCTTTTTATATGGACGCTGATCTGCATCTATGGGATAAAGCCTCTGCTGAAAGGAGGCTGATTCATTAATTAATTTAATTATAGTTTTGGCTCACACCACACTTCTGCCTTATATAAGAATTATGCACATAAAGGCAGTCATTTGAATACATTGAGGCCGTCAGCCAAACTATTCCAACTTATCATTTATTCCGCATGAACTCCCTATTTCTCATTGAGATGCTCTTTCTAATCAGCATCTTCATGTAAACAACGCTACTCCTGTCCATTAAATCAGGGATTACCGCATAGTTAGCAGACCCATAATAAGGATATATGAGGGTATTCAGTTTTTGACGACTGGTAAGCGACTTTACCGACGATGATGATGATTATCGGGGGTGTTTTGATTCAGAATTTGTTGTACATTTCCTCTGCTTCTCCACCGTTTTTCTTATAATCACTGATCGATGAAACTCTTTACTACACATTTATTTGTTCAGATTGCTCCCTTTTTATATTTTCCCCTTTTAATTGATTATTCCAAACAACCGAGTATCCGCCTTTTTCCCATACTTTTGATCATTTCCAAGAATCCCCTTTATTTTGTTTGAATTCTCATTTTGCTGATATTCCATTACCTGGTTATTTGACTAAATTCGACGGGATAGAGGCTCCTGCTAACATTCCAAATCAGAATCATCATCAATTACGATGAAAACTCCACATTTTTATTAAGTCTATTTGCAATTGGGCTTCATTTAGTATCAGCTACTTAGGGAGGCTTTGCTAAGCTTATATATACTCTGTTATGAGCTTGGTAATTAACTTTGGGCCTATTTAAATGATATATTTTGGCGGAATCTAGCGCCATCTTATGCACATGTCGATACTGTCGATACACACTTAATATATAGGAAACTTATGAAAAAGGCATATATCTGCATATCGAAACAATAGAATATACTAACAAGAAATAATTAGAAGAGTCAGTATTACCAATTTCCCAATAAGCCCTTATCTAATAAATCTCATCAATTTCCAATTATATCCTTCCATCACACTCTCCTCCAAACCTCCAACTCAACATTAAACTCGAATATTATTCCATAACTGAATAACATTCACCGCATGCTTAACATACATAGCTTACATAACAGATTTCAATAATATTCGATTAATGGAGTTTGTAATATATGCAATTCAGTATTTTCTATAATATAGAAATATAATATAGAATATGTCACAGTTGATTGTTCGTTTCTTTCACATTCTCACCCCAGCCAATGAGACTGTGCTGACTGAATCAAAGTCAATCATCTTGAAGAATAATTTCAATCTGCTCACACCTGATAATAAAATGGAATAAATATTATTGGCTGCCACTCATAATTACCTGTTCCTCTCGCATGTATGGGTTTTGTGATAGTTTTAGGTTCATCAAGGGCAGGAGTACCATTATTTTCGATCTTTGGATTTTACTCTCAAGTTCTAGGTCATGAGGAAATAGTGGGTGAATAAAAAATACCCGGGAACTTCTATTGGTATCAAATTCGACCAGGATAATCTTGAGGATGTGCTCCAACTCTTTGTTTCTTCGCAGGAAGTTGCCAACTCCTGGGGGAAGTTTCTGCAGGGCAAGATAAATCAGAGGAACTTTCATGAACTTTTTAAAGCCAAGAAGAAAATCGGAAAGGGAGCGTTTGCCACTGTCTACCTCGCTGAGAGGCTGATCGACCAGGAAATGGTCGCAGTCAAGGCATTCTCCAAGTAAAGGCAGTTCTCAGGTGACAAAGGCAAATAGTCCTTATAGAATTAAATCAGAATCATGAGATCCATCAATCACCCCCACCTCACAAAGCTCCTGGAAGTCTACGAAACCAACAATTCCATATATGTGATTCTGGAGTGCCTCGAAGGCAAACACTACGAAACCAACAATTCCATATATGTGATTCTGGAGTGCCTCGAAGGCAAACAGCTCAACTAATAAATTAAAAACGGACACAAATTCACAACCGAGGAGACCCTGCAGATTATCAAACAAATTCTTCATGGACTTTGCCATTTAGCATAAAGAAATATTATTCATCGGGACCTGAAGCCTGAAAATATAATGTTTAAGAAGTCAGGGGCCCTTGACATTAGCATTTGTGATTTTGGACTCGCTACTTTTGCTCACGAGGAGAAGTATCTGTTTGTGAGATGCGGGACACCCGGCTTTGTTGCTCCTGAAATCATCAATATCAAGGATATGACCCTCAAGAGCCACACTATTAGTGATGTGTTTTCCGTTGGAGTTATTGCACATTTATTGCTGCTCGGGCACTCCGTGTTTGCTGGCAAAAAATACAATTAAGTTTTGGTCGAAAACAGGGTCTGTGAGTTCAATTTCAATAAGGCTGAATATTCAACATTACCTCCTCATGTGTTTTCATTGCTGATTCGCATGCTGGAAAAGGACCCCAACAAAAGAATCAGCGCATCAGATGCATTAAAGCTCCCTATATTCAATTCTGGAATAATCTAAGAGTAGCACAATGAAAAACTAAACCTCAAAGCATTTGCCAACAATACCAGCATATTAAACTGTAAGCCAACGCATAAGAACTCGCCGTTTAGCCAGAAGAAACATTCGAATGCATATAATGAGTTTGAGATGATCGATGAGAATGAGCCGTCTGTTATAAGAGAAAACTGCGCAATTGAGAGTAATTTCATGAGTTTTGGGCAAGCAATCAAGAACAAAATCCCGAAAATGCCATTCATGGGAATCAATGGCAACCCAAGTTTCATGGGCAATTTCAGCAATAAGCAGCAGGGATGAAGGATAATTTTAATTTATGAATTCTCTTATTCGTTGATACTAATGGCTATTATGTGAATATGATTGAAACTATAGCGAATAGAGTACTATTTAATGAAATCATTTTATAATTTCTAACACTTTCCTCACACCTCCGACAATCCCAATGATATCGTCCATCAGCTCGTTTCGATAGACGGCCTAAATCTTCAGCTTTCCATTACACATCATACACTCTTTTGCATATCCTTTCTTGCAGGTCAGGCAATAGTTATGCCCACAAGGTATAATTGTCACAGGATTAACCAGTTAATGATTAAACGGACATTGAATCTGAGGCAGAATTGATTCATACAATGATTCCAATGTCTTCGACTTCTTCTTTAGTGCCCCGAACTTCGATTCTATAGCCTGGTACTTTTCCTAATGTTCTTTGAGTTGAATCGAATGAGTTTTCGTCATTTCTGATACCTTATTGGATAACTGCATGATGCTGACATTCTAATTGGAGGATTGAGCCGACATCTTCTGCTCAAGGTGGTGGAATTTGCTTTTAATTTACTCAAGCTATTGCTTTAATGTGAGGCAGTATTTTTATTTGCTCGTTAAGGAGGTGTTGGAGTTTTGGCATTATTTTTCAATGAGCTGCAGTTTTTATTGGAGGTTCTTATGACTGTTTTTGTTCGCGTCGAGTTATTTCTTCAGTTGCTGGTTCTTTAGCGAGAGTTCTCGCTATTTTTCATGATGGGATTATTTTGTTGTGCTAAAGACATGATTTTGATAGTTCCTCTAATTGTTCAATGCAAGTATTTCACTGTGCAAATGCACAATTTATGCATCTCTTTCATTGACAATCGCTTTTATTTTGTCGAGTTCTGCTTTTGTAGACCCTACATCCTTCAACTTTTATTTTAACTTGCAGACTTCTATGTCCTTATCTGCGAGATTCAGTTTCTTTTCAGCAATTGCTTACTAAGAATTTGCGACTTGTTTCCGGAGGGTTGTATTGGCCTTCATGAGTTCTTCAATCTTCTGTGGCAATAACTTCAAACTTTCTGTCTATTTCTCAAGACTTTCTAACTTTCGCGACAGTTACTAAATTCTAATTGATAGTAATGTGAAATATACCTTGAGTTTTTGCTCCTGAGTATTTTGTTGGTCCTTTCGATTTAATCCCTGAGCAGCTTATTCTTTTTTTATTCACCTTCGATTTTCTATCTCTCAATGGTGACTTGATCCTTGAGAGTCATGAGATGTTCGGTGAGCTCTGTGATAATTGTGTTGTTTTTTTAGATTTCGCTTTGATGCACTTACAGCTTTTGGTCAATGTTTTTGATTTTTTAGTTTTTGTTCTAGAGATAATAAGATGCGTACATCTAAGAAACCTTTGAGGTTGATCTGTTCAGAGCTCCTTGCTTTCTTTAAATCTTTCGAGGACCCGGGGATATCTTTGCTGGTCATTGACAGGGTGATGGTGTTATGTTTGCGCATTTGGCGGATGTCTCGGATCATGATTCAGAGAATTTTATTGTATGTATGCGTATATAGAATTTAGAAATTAGCATGTGAATTCTTGAAATATAAAAGTTATCTATATTATACACATGCTTCATTGCTTGTATCTATCTTATATATCCTATAAGTATAAGCATAAGTTAGGCATTAATGGTGAATTAGTTAAATCAATCAGTATCTGCATAATCAGGAAGTAAAGAAACCACCTAAAGCATTCCTGGTAAATCTGGAATTGGTGCGCTTTTAGTGATGACTATTAATATAGCTATTCTATTTGCCGGACTTATAGCTGACAATTGGTAAGGCCTTACTCCCCAGCAATTTCATTTCCTTCATTTTGTTGATATAGGAAATCTATTCGTTGTTCTGTATTTTACTATTTCCCAGCACATTCCTTACTTTCTAAGGTTATTCACATTGAGTACATGATCGCTATAAATGGGATCTTCATTGCTCTTGAAGGACACTGTTGTGGTTTTGAGGCAAGTGATATGGTCTCTGACGGGCATTCTTGGACTTGTGAAGTAGTTCTCGATGGATCCGGGGTGGCAATAGTGAGGCTGCTCTAATGTACTCATTTGGTTATTTCTTCGATTATAATTCATCACATTTTTTAATATATCAACTTCTATTTTAAATAACGGATATCCAAATTAGATCGAAAACTCTATTTAGGACCATCTAAAATCTATACATAAAATATATATCTAGATATCTAAAACTATCCTAAACTATATATAAGACTATATCGACTACAGAGGAGGGATGAATTGGCTCATTTAATGAGAGAGTGCTTCAGAAATTCCTAAATTTCCTGTATCTTTTTTTACTCCACATAGAAGTACTTGTTTAAATTAATCTTGCCAGTCTTAGACGCAATCTTATCCAGTTCATTGCCCCTATTTTTGATCCTCATCTTGCTCATGAACAGACTCATATGCGTAGCTTTCATCTTATCGATTTAGAGCATTGTGCTGTCGAGTTCGGTCTCCTTGGCTATTTTCTCGAGCTTGTTCATCAATTTTGAACTCGACTCCGACAGCCTTTCCTTTTGAAACTGGCACTCCGCTTCCTGCTGTTTGAAGTTCATGCTGATAAGCTCAGCTAGGAAGAATCTGAGCTTGTTATAGATATTGTTGCTTTGGAAATTATTCTTATCGAGTGCGAGCTCTGTGATGATATGATTCTTGTTGAGGCTGTATTTGAAATTATCTTCGTTCTTATTGAAGAATGCTGGCTAGAAGATTTCATCCCATCCGTACACTTTTTCGATGATCGACTTCTTTCTTTTGCACAAGCCATATACCTTCTGGAATATGCTGATGTTGAGGAGTAGGCTATCGAGTAGTTGCTCGATTTTTGGGGAGATGTTCTTATCAGGGGATAATTTTGATGTGCTAAACTCAGGGGGCCTCTGCGATGAGCAAGACTGTTATAAGGGATTGCGATAACTGTTCTTTTGGGAGTTATTCACAGGAGAGAGTATACTACTGTTGTTTTACATGTTAATGTTGATGCTTTTCGTATTATTGACACTATGTAAACCTTTGCTATAGTTATAATCCACAGCAGAACGTGTTTTCAGCAGCTATTCAATCCTCTACTAAACTTGTCGACTAATATTTGTATTCCTCCGACTATAATTATTGCTTTCGTCTTTTTGGCTGATTTGCATGTTTGTAGCATTACTCTTGTTCACAATTGCTCTCGATATGCCTTCATCATTACTTATCATTGTGTTAGGCTTGGCCTGCTCTGTATAATCTATGAGATGATGCTGAAGTCTTTTTAGTGATTTTATATTACGGTTTTGGTTATGGCTGACTCGAATTGAATTGCGTTTGATGGGTGATTGGGATTTTGAGGGTTTCATTTTTGGAGGAATGGCAGGATTACAAATTGTAGGGTTGATAATTTTATTATAGGATTGCGCTAATGTATGCGGAATAGTTATGATATATATTTTAGATCATCTGATGGCCTACGCAATATGTTCAGCAAGATCATATTTATAGGCTGTCATAATTCTCGCTGCCGTCCTCCTGTTCGGCAACGACAGTCTCGATTTTGTCGCGTTTTTCCTCTTTCTTCTTCTTCTTACTCTTCTTTTTCTTCTTCTTGACTTAACGATAGCTGGGATCATTCTTTTTGTACTCCTCTAGGGTGGCCTCGTATTTTGCCCTATTCTGTCGATATTCCTCCTGATACTTTTCCTTTTCTTATTCAGGCAGGTCGTTCCAGAGGCTGGACGCATAGGTGGAAACTGCAGAGGATGTAAGCTCAGGCCGCGCTTGTTGAATTTCAAATTTGGAATCCCTGAGGAACAGCATAAACACATTGAGAGGTGGCCTTGGTTTGCCCTATAGCTCCCATTTCGCCTGTTTTTTCTTTTTGGAGCCATGGCGATGCCCATCTACATTTTTCAGATCAGAATGATTCCCAGCCTTATGAATCCTGATATCGTTCTATGAGGATTTTTCCTCAAGAGGATCATTACTATTCCCCTGAACATTGCTGCTTTGCTTATTCTTTTTGAGTGTAGTTGGCTCGTGCTATTTCTGATCATGGCCCTTAATATAATCAGAATCATGCATTGAACTAGTCGTCTTACTCTGATGATTGGCAATGTTCTGCTGAAGCTATTGGATACAGAGTTGGTTCATGGTTGAGAATGTTTACTAAAGCATTGCGCACATCTTCTTCATCTATATCATATGACAATTATACGAATTCCAGTTGTCGGAATGATTATTACTGAGGTTCCATGTTTATGCCTTCCTATGTTTGTGTGTATGTATTCTTATATTACAATATCCGAAAGTAAACATGTATATATATACAATTTATATTCTATCTATCATGCAATGTATAAACAAGTATCTGTTATAAACGAGAGTTCTTCATTATTTGATAGCTCATAGCTTGAACATATGTTTCGTGAAATGGAACAAATAGGCAATCTGTTGCTCATCCATAATGCTTTTATAATTCTCACGCATTGCTTCCTCATTAATTGTTTTTCTGAGCACCCTTTGAGATCTCTTGGCTTTGAAGATTATTGGCAACATGTACATGTCCTTTGGGCGTAAGTTTAATGGCGATTGTTTGAGTTCGTACCATTTCTATCTGATATGGGTTAGGATGTTGCATTTTGCATGAACGTGTATCTCACTTTGAATATTGTTTATGCAGGGGTTGGATTGTTGTGTTTAAAAGGATAGAATTGGATATTATTAGTCCCTCTATTACCTATACATCTATGTGCTATTCTTATTCTAGTGGTAGGGTAGGCAATCATTGATAACCTGTAGGTCTAATCTATGTTTAGCAAGAGTCAACTGGTATTTTGGATTGTTTTAGTTTTCTTGTTTCTCTATAATGGGCTCATTCGAATTTATCTACTCAATTGGTTATTATGGTTGTTATTATGGTTGTTATTATGGGTGTTGTTATGGGTGCTACTACTGACATGGGTGTTGTTAGGGGTGCTACTACTGACATGGGTGTTGTTATTGCTATAATGAGGATTATGAGTTATTGGCGATGATGTACTGATTGTACTTCTATAGCTATTGCTATGAGGATTACTCGTTTTGCGCTTATTGTTTAGGATGTGCGGTTTTTTATAAATGTCGCCCTTTGTACTTACTCTCCCTATTCATAGTGTCTCCAATTTAAGTATTCCGATTGTGACTGTCATTATGATTGTTAGTATTGCTATTGCCATTATTAGTACTGTTAAAGCAATTGCCCTGATTTGTATCATTAATGAGCTTCCAATCAATATCATAGATGATACGATACGGAGTTATTTCATTAATGATTTATCGTGATATGTTCTCCTTGATTCTATCTGCATACATTCGAGAGTGTTGCTGTCTCTATACGGGATGTTTCTGTGTCTCTACAGAGCGTTGCTATGTCGATACGGGACGCTGCTGCATAATTAAGTGCTATTTACTCTCGCAATTATACCTAATACCATTTTCTTAGACTGCCAATTCCATAGGCATAACTAAATTCTATTTCATTGACTGCTCTCTAGCATTCAATTATTTGTGTTAATGGTTGTTGTTGAGACTCACAACATTAGATAAGGACTGCTCATTTTAATTCTCCTAATCAATGTATCTCCCATTTTCTGATAATGATTCTTGCCTTATCTTTTGCATGATTGACTCATGTTCTTAGAAATGCTCTTTCGGGTCATTGTTTATTATGTTCCTGCCATTATTCTTCCCGGTTATATTACAATGCAGTACATCATTAATTATGCGTTTCTGCATGTAGATGTGGAACTATTGGAATTAATTTTGGGGGTTGTTGTTTTGGGGGGTGTTGGGAGTTACATTGTCATTATTATTAATGTTTTGGTTATTGTTATTATTGTTGTTGTGACTATTTTTGCTGTTGTCATTACCAGTTTTTGCAATGCTTTAGTTTGACTCACACTTATCATTTTTCAGAATATGGCCAATGTAATACTGCAAATATTTAAATAAATATGTGACCTTTTTATTAGCTTTTATGACCAACTCCTTCACAAACTCATAGCTCATCAACTACTCTCCATTGATATGCCCAATTCCTCCAGAATCCCCAATACAATTCACACTCTTCTCTATTTCCGCAAACACCGCCTCCCCTCCTTCAATCTTATGAGCAGACTCATACGAAATATTAATCTCAATGGTCAATATAGTCCATAAAAAGACCGTTAGTTCCTCGATAGTGGGTTCAACAAACTAAATGATGTCCATTTTATTGATCTTCTCCGCTAATGACTATTTATATTTGTTCTGATGTTCGAGTGTAAGGGTCGTCAGTATGAAAGGAATCCTTGACTTTTCAATTGATTCGAGCAGATACTTTATGTATGCCTATTAGTTGTTGCATCTGCTTTAGTTTGGATAGTATAAACTGAAATTGCGGAAGATTTTCACACGTTTCGGGTTCTTTGATTCTATTTCATTTTATTATGTGACTATTGCAGTTATTTGTTTGTGAAAATGGTCGCCATTGTTGGGATTTATGAAATTTACGATCGATTTATTGTTTCGTCGAATTTTATTATTTTATTGCTCTTTCTTTTTATTTATTATTGTGTCAACACACTAACTCTATGATGAGCCTTTCATTTGCTCCTTAAGTTTCTGTAGCTGATCGCAATCCGAACCAAATTAGAAGACTGAAAACTTCATAGATTTTGCAATAGCATTCAGCATTGTATATTTGCCTATTCCGCTTCTTCCCTTCAAAATCAATGCTCTGCAATTCCATCCATAATCATTCATTCTTCTTTGCATACTTTTTGAATGTTATTCATTGTCATCGATGAAATCGAAATCTGAACTATCATTGTTATCGTTTGTAATGGATTTGCGGTAGTAATAAAAATCTTTGATCCACTACTGCACTTTACGACCAAATTAATACTGGAGCAGCTCGTCGATGACTTTGGGAGCATATTTCTATTGCCACTGCAAAGTGGAACTCGAATGGAAGTACTTATCCAATAATTGCAGTGCTATTTTATTGTTTGAGTGGGGATGGGAGCATAAATTTGTATAAAATTGATTTAATTTCGGGCATTTTGAAAGGATTTCAGAAAGAGGGATATCTTTAAGGATTTATTTCATGGTGTAGAGGATCAGTTTCGGCTCAACTATCGCCTCTTTTGATTATTTTGATTATTTTTTGAAACCCATTGCGAAAAGAGATCTCTCTTTCAGCTTTTTCTTTATGCCTGCAGTTGGCAATTCGACGGGTTCCTCCTTTGGCTCTGAGATATTATTTTCGAGTTTGGGATTGCCTGAGGAAGATCGAGTTAGTCTTGTAGTTTTAAGTTAAGACATGCCGCCAAATAAAATATGAGTATATAATCATTTATCTCCTTTGCTTTTGGCTTTTTGAGTCTCTAAAAAGTCGATCGGACTTTCCTTCGACTCTTTGTCCTCCAATTCGAGTTGCTTTAAATTAAAGACTTGATTTTATTTCTGGGTGCTATGATAATTTATGGCGGTGATTTCACATTTAGAACCTGTTGGTTTTCAGTTAAAGTCCGTCTATAACTATTTATGTTGGCTTTCGAGTCGAGAGCCTCAATTCAATTCAAGTATAGACTTAATTCGACAGGCAAACACAATATAAATTCATCATAGAATGTTTAATACTGCAAAATATATTGCTTTCTTTGGGCCACCTCATAGATCAGAGCTACTGAAGTGTGTCCTGTCCCTAATATATCGCCTTTCTTTGCACTTTGTTCATATTTGTTCTAATTTATTCCATTTTCTTTTATTCATTTCATGAAAACAAATGATTTAAATCTATCCTTATCTTTGCCTTTACTTGGTATTAGAGGGCATTTGATGAGATTTATGCATTCTATGACAATGTATGGATTTTATGTCTTTTATTATATAGGATTTTAATTTAGTACAGTGCTGCGTAAATGATCCTTCAAATTGAAAACAATTATAATAGTTTCTTTCAAAATAAATATATATACTTTTCACTCTTTTTATAAAAGATTAATGAACATAGAGATACCTCAACCAGTCTATTACTCCGAAATAGCATTTGAAGATGGAGGCCAACAGATCAAATACACAGATTGTTGGGAAATATCAATGCTAAGATTCTTACATCTCATCTTTGGAAAAGGTGGCATCATCGATAAATAAAAATTAACCAAATTTATGGACTCTTAGAGTAAGTATTGTTTAGCGTTAATTGCCTATTTTGAAGACAATCCCACCTATCACATAGACTCAGATTACTACAAAAGTGAAGAAGGGTATCTGCTTCGATCGAAATGGTGTCAGTTCTTGAATCAGAGTGGACTTCTGAATTTAAAGCATGGGGGAAAGTATGAGGTTGCCGCTACTGTGTTGAATTTGCTCGCATTCTATTCGGGATTTTTCCCGAAACTCGCCGTTGATTACAGTAAAATTGAGTAAATGACACTGGAGAATGTGTAATCGAAAAAACTATTCAAAGACTATGAAACAATTCTTAACTAAATTTATGAGCAGATTGCCACCTAACATAAAGTGAAGGTGGAAATAGACTCCGCTTATTTTCCCATTGGAGATAACTCCATTTATTTCTCCATTAACCAAAAAATGTATATAAATTAAGTCTATTTACTGGATTGGTAAATTTCTGAACAGTATGATGTCGTAAATGATGAAATTAAAGAGAGAATAGGAGGCCATTCAGATTACAGAAGCGTCTCAAAATTATGAAAGTACTGATTTTGTGAGGCCTTAAATTTATAAGATATTGATATCTATTTTTCATTCGCATAGTATGCATGATAGAACAACATGAAAATCATGATTCTCACAATCATCTTCCTAAAGCGATTATATTTATCAGATTCGAGATGTGATACCCTAATCACATGCAGCCTTTTTGCTAAATTTGTTAAACCCAATAGTCTTCGACTCGGACTGAGTCCTCCGAATATCGTCAAGATATTATTTCTGCTTTAAAATGAGAACTCTCTCCGCATTGGTACGCTCTACGCACTTCTTTATGCTTTTGATTTCATTATCAAATACTTTCTTTTGTGATTTTATGATACTTTTCAGTGATTTGACCTATCTTAACAAACCATAGAACTTTCTCTTTGAAATTTGTATTATTTCTTCAGGTTATTATTCATCGTCACATAAGCGATAATCCTCGCTACACTAAGGGCCGTCGCTATGAACATTTTTACTATTGTAATGGTTTCCTTTGACTCGTTCATTTTTATTAAAGGGATATTTATACTCTGAAAATTGTTTAGTCAATTTTGTGTTATTTTGCGCATTGTAAGTAAGATGCATATTCTGAGCATGTTGCGTATTGCACTTATTGTGCATATTCCGAGTATTGCTATTCTTTTGCTGTCGATTGCGCTACTGACTGTTCTTGGTTGCATAATTCTGATGTTAGTATCGATGAGCAGCTGGAGCTTGTGGGAAAGAATTGTAATATTATTGGTTGGATGCCTTGATCGAAGAAATAGCTGATTGCTCGATATACTTTTCTATTTATTTAATGTCGTGGACTATTGAGTTGTCGCTTGAATAATGGAGAGTTTATTTCTTTTTATTTTGCATTAAAATAACAAGTAAGATAAATAGGATAATGAAGTGATATAAATAAATAAATAAATAAATAAATAAATAAATAAATAAATAAATAAATAAATAAATAAATAAATAAATAAATAAATAAATAAATAAATAAATAAATAAATAAATAAATAAAGCTTGCATGCATGCATAATATCAATTCTATTGGGAAATATCACCGTTGCTTAATCTTAGTTCTCTTAGTTTGGACCATTTCTTACTCTTTGCAGGCTTTTCGGTTTTCTATGGGGGGTCTTTTTCAGTAAATTTGAGTCCCCTTTCATTTTATTTGCTGTCTCGGCTGTTGGTTTTGTTTTTTCCCTATAGTATTTACTTGAGGAGATTTCCGTATTTCTTGTTTTCGTCGATATCGAGCATGCTGGCGATAATAGAGTGTGATTTGGGGTATTTGGTTTTGATTTGGTTGACTCTCTTCTTCATCTTTTCGAAGTTATAGGAAGTCTTGCCAAAAATGCCCAATTCTATGGGCTCGCGCATGAAGCATAGGCCCAGAGCTATGAGGCCGAGTGTGAATATATTCTGAAACACGATTTTGGCTGGGCCGATCAGATGCTGGGCTGAGTCTTTGGGCTAGATCTTGGGGTGCATGGGCAGCATCTTCTTAGTGCCCATGAGCCCCATGATATTGACCTCCATATTGTTCCTGGTGAACAGAGTGACTTCCTGGTTCTCAACAATCTTCACCATCTTCATGTTCCCATCATACAACAAAGACTTCATCCCTCCCAACAAGTACACAATCCCATTCTCTTCCATATACTTCAGACAATCGAGCACATCCATGATAATCTTAATTATTTCCCAATCACTGAACTCCTCCCCTTCATCATCCTCAATCCTCCTCTGCAGCTCCTCATCCAAGGTCTTCGAATAGTATTGGAAGACGAGCATGATATGTCGCAAATTTGAGCACAAGGAGTCATCTCTATAGAACCAATATTTCTCTAAATTTACTAAATTGCGATGTTTCAGCTATTTGCGGGTGTTGATCATTTTGATGATGCTCTATTGTTCAGTTGATGCGAGAATTTCCTTTAAGGCATAAAATTGTAATGATTGCCGGTGTTGGATGACAGTGAGATCGCCATAACTGTCAGATGTGTACCTGCGGATGAGCTTGTAATGCTATTAGAGAGTCAGTTTGCTATTGCTGGCGCTGTTGTTTGAATGAGAGTCAGTTAAACCCATTATCTAATAACCTTTATTTCTATTTATCTGCTATTACTTATTAGGTATTTATCTCTGTTTTATAGCTCGTTAGTCTTACTTCAATTAATATAATTTTATGTGGGTAGATACCTTATCCCAAAGCCTACAATAAATATAAAACAGCCCCTTTACTAAAGCATAAATAACGAAAATAAATTGAATTATTGCATGATAAGTCGAATATTCAATATGTTGGATAGGATAATCAATGCTTATTGATTTTCTTGGCATTCTTTTTTTTGTTCAATTCAGTTGCTACTTTTTCAGGGTGATATTTCTCGAGATATTCATTCTCATTGATGTGTACAATTTATTTCGGAAGGCTAATCTCACAGACTACTAAGTAATGGTCAAATGGATGTTTTTCTGTTGGCAAGTACCCCAATTCAGCAGTCTAAACACCTTCAAGATTCTTATTAATATTCTCCAAATTCAAAATCCGCAAATTCTCCATCTTGCAGTTCGAAATCAAATAATCTTTGGATTCAAATTTAATGTCGTTTGCCTTATTCGCTTGTGCTTGCATAAAAGAACGTTTCTTGTTTGTTGTTTATGAGGTGAGGTGTTATGCCTTTTTGACTTTGTTTTTTTAAACTTACTTTTTGGAGACTGGAAACACTGAGATCTTGTTATCGATTATTTTTCTCATGCTTTCCAAGGATTATTGATTGTGCTTGAACTCTTTCCTTTCGAAGACGTATTTTTTCTGTTCGCTTTAGTTTTTGCTGGAGAGCTCGTGTTTTAATTCGAACATGGCTTTTATTTCTTTTTTAATATCGATAATTTCGCTTGGCTCGAGCACAAGAGGGCCGTTGAGGTCTCCTCCGCATAATATGTAGGCCTAGGGAAATAAATACTCGAGCTTAAAGATGAGCCTCTTAAATTATTTTACCTGTTATTTATTTTTTTATAAGTCGGATGCTAAATGCGAGCCAACAATGATAAGATTGCCTATAGCCTGGATGACTGTGTCCTAATTAATATTGAACAAAGTGAGATCCTCGTAAGTGAGCTTATGAGGGGCGACATTCTTTTTGTTCTGCGCCACATAGTTGTTGAAGAACAGATTGTTTTCAAAACGAAGGTTCAATAGTTTCGGGAATTTCTTCTCCCGAATTAAAATTGTTGTAAACTACGTTTTCGATTTACTTGTTTTCGCAAACCTAAAATCCTCCAACTGCTATTCTATCCTTTTTAAAAGTTTATTATTGGCCTCCTCGAGAATAAAGATGTCGATTTGTAGTTAATTAATTGCTTTGATGGTCAAACTTATCTTCAGCTATTCGTCCAAGTACGACTTTTTGAACATTTTATCCCGCTTTTCATAATACCTTTGCGCATAAAGCGTCGTCGTATCTATTTTCGGAAAATCTTTTTGTTCCATTTATAATCTCTCGTCACTTGTAACTTCTTGTAGGCTGAGTAGTTGGTTCATTGGTTTCATCATGCTGAAACTTTGAATTTCCTCTGTTTCTTACTTTTCGTAAATATCATAAAGAATTGCCTTGTATGCTAAATAATCGAAAACTTTCATCTCGAATAAAATCAGATCGATGAACTATTTGTATTTGTATTAATCTTTTTATTTTTTATTTAAGTAGGCTGACTTGTAATTGGGAAGCAATACCTTATCAAATTAATTCTCCGGAGGGGCAAAGTATTTACTTTCTCTTTCCATTAATTTTTTTATCTTTTGTCGGTATAGTTATTTTTCGGAGAATTTGATACTTGTTATCATTTTATCAATTTTAATTTTGATTTCACTCGTCTCAATTGCTTTTTAAGCTATCAGGGCAAACATTACATTGATTTATATTTTAGAAATGTCGCCTCCTTCGACGGGCTGAACAAGTGTCCGATGCCATTGCTCGTAGAATTCTTGCTTATTCATCATAAACTTGTTATTCTTGATCCCTACTTTCCAGTTGTAGAGAGGCGAGTAGCGAGAATGCCAGAGCTTATCAACTTTCCCCATTATCCAACTTATATTATTCTGATAATAGGAAGTAACAGATAAGTTATTCATTATTTTCGTTAGTCTATCGCTTATTAACTTAATCAGCTTCTTCAGTAACAAAACTTACTCTTATTTATTAATACTATTCAGCTCCTTCTTCATCCAATCTGATAACTCTTCTAGTTTATAAAGGGTCTTCCATTATTTTTTAAAATTGATTATATTTGTATAATCGATCTTATCGTCATTAAGTTATTATTTTTGTTTGAACTTTTCGTTGTAATTTTAGATGCTGCTGAAATCTATCTTTTCGACAAGTTTTATTGCGTTGTCTATTAATCGAGTAAGCTCTTTGGCCTCTTATTCCGGGGTGACTTTAGATTTCTTCTAAGTTGGTTGCTTTTTGCCTTCCTACTTCTTATTTTATTTGTTTTTGCCATCTGATTTGTTTTATTACTATAATTTCCATAGATCATGGTTATCTTTGATTTCCAAAAGGGCATTTTTTATTTATTTTTCGATCTTTTCTAAGGATTTCTGCTGCTTCGCATTATTCTGAGTATACTTATAGGCAGGGGGATCCTCCATGAACTCTCTGACAAACATTGCATATCGAATATTCCTCTTCATTTCCTAATTACTGGAAGTCTCGAAGAATTCATAAGGAGATGCCATAATTCCTGAAAAGTTTAATGTGGCGACATTTAGTTTTAAGTTGGATTTGGTCTGGCCCATGTAGTCAGTTCGATTCCGAAGTTACAATTTAAATGTATATATCAATGGTTAATATATCTTTGTCAATGCATTTCAAAGTATCAAAGTATCAAAGTATCAAACTATCAAAGTATTATCAAATTATCAGAGTGTAATTTAAATATTAAATAAAGTAAAGTAAAACAAGAGCTAGAGCTTTAGATTAGAAATGAAAAAGTACGAAAGTTGCATATTCATGGCAACAAACACTTTTATTCTTACTAAATTTAATGTAAAGGTAATCACAATAACCTGGATTATATGTTCCCATTTTTATATTGTATATGCTTTAAAGAATATTCAGACTATACATTTGCATAGATAAATATTGATTACTGCTGAATACAGTTTCGATTAAGGTGACTAAAGATCAAGGCAAGAAGTTCTTGTCGACATCCTCTCCACATAATGTTACATCTCCTTGATACTGCTTCATGTAGGGCTTGGTCCATCCTCCGAACGCACTGAAATCCGACAATGATTGAACATTATCATAATGGGCATACCATAAAGGAACTCCTGATACAGTCGGGCATGCATTTTTGGTGCCGAAGATAGACTGCCACATATAAGTGCTAGCATAAATTCCGGGGGCTCCTCCTTTTGCTTTAATTCTGCTGATAACATCAGTTACAAATTGACAGTTGCTTGCCGCGTCGTGGCCTGTCCATGAACAGCCTGGACTTGGGTTAGTTTCGACATCAATCCAAACATAACTATATAAGTTAGATGGAACATTTATCATCATATCGTCGACTTGAGTCGCAGCGTTTTTCCCTCTGCATGGAAACATATAGATGCTGGTATCGAGGCCTGCACTTTTTGCATTTTTTAGGCTTTGGACTGCATTTACATCCAATGCTCCATATGAGTGGTAGGCTCTTACAATCGCAAAACGAAATCCATTTGTTTTCATGCACTGGTAGTTTGCGACAGAGATCAGCTGGGCCACATCAACACCTAGAGTGCAGTGTCCAAATACGAAGAGGTTCACTAACACAAATAAGACAACTTGAGTATGCATCACCTGTTACGACTCTAATATTAATATTAAATACTCCACTAACTAACTATATATCAATCAAAAATATCAATCCAAACATCAATCAAAAATAGAGTATTATGAATCAATTGCATTCTCATTACTGTTTCATCGAAAAAGAGTTTATTTGATGCCTGAAATATTGATTCTAGGAAGCCAACTGCTTATATCTTTTGCCTAAATCGGACACTCTGCATCTTTTATTGTATTGAGATTACTGTTAAACTTGAGAGAACTTTAATAATGTTCTTTAGTGTTAATTTGGCAATGAATTCAAATGTATTTCATATTTATCGCATGCAAGTTTGTTACTCATGACATATATATTCTATTTTAAGACCTTATTTCTATAAAAATGGGTGATTTATGAGCTCATGCTTTTCATGAAGAGTTCAAGCTTGTCCACTAAATACTATTTGAGTTATTTGTTTTATTTCTTTAGTCTTTTGAGCTGCTCGTGCACATTATAGATGTAGAATTTGGATTTTGTCGGATATGTTTATTGTTCTTGAAATTACATTTACTTATTTTGAATTATGTAGCCTTCAATAATCTCTTTGAGTTCACTTATTTCACTCTCATATCTATCTCTTTGCTAAAGAGTTTTATTCTACGAATAAATTATTTCTCCCCTCAATTTTAAAGTTTATTGATGCAGCAATGTTAGCTATTTTTCAATATGCAGCATTTAGACTGTAGAATTCTTCGAAGTTTATCTTTATCTGTATCCTTATCCTGATCGTCCTGATCGTCCTGATCGTCCTGATCGATCAGTATGATGGAACTTCAGTTTCGGAAGCTCTTCAAAGTTCTCTTTCGATTTTTTACTTGAACTGCTATATTCTTCTTCATGCTATTAAATTTTCTAAAGGAAGTCAACTTGGTGTTCAGAGTCGTGTTGATTTTGGAAGTTCAGTTCATTCATCTAGCTGAGACGATCCTTCATGCTTTATATGAATTATCTGAGGTACTCGTTTTATTCAGAGAGATTACGAATTCTTGAAGTGGATGATTAATATTATTGCAGAATTTTTGTGATGAAATCAGCAGTCTGCTTTACCATTACTCTTTCGAGGATGGCATCGAGGTTTTGAGATTGTTGAGGAAAGTTCTATTGGAGAGAGTTTCTAAGGAGAGTTTGTTGGAGAGAGACAAGGTGCTCGATGTTTAAAAATTAGTTATTCATTTTAAATGTTTATACTTATTTATTTATGTGTGTTTGAATTATTCGATTTTAAGTATGGAAAAAAGAAATGGTAATCACCAAAGAAATAAAGAGTTCAAAAAAATATTTTAAATGTTCCCTACATACAAAAATGTAACTAAAAATGTCAAAAATTTAAAGATAGCCAAATACTCTAAATTATATATAAACAACACCAAAGATAGCATAAAAGCAATACATTAATTTATATCTCGAAATAGATATAAATCACACAAGTATTCAACCTATTATTTTCTTTTATAGTTATAAAATGATTTGAAAGATAACTTAATTCTAACATCACGACCTCTTTTTCATTTATCTTCGATTTGAGACCATTTAAGTCTGAACTTTATTCGAGTATTGGAAATTCTGTTGATTGAGATGTGCCATTTGTGCGTTTCTGGTCTCTTTGCGTCCTTAGACAGCCCATTACTTTATTGTGCACTTTTCACGAATTTGATATAAGTCGTTGACTAAGTATTCCATTTTCTAGGGACGTACTTTTTTATTGCATTGGATGTTATTTATCATGTCATCTATTCCTTTTTGGGCTTCAACATAGTGATGTTGGTCTGCTTTGAGAATATTCTACTCAATGACATCTGCTGCTTTCACTCTCAGATAATTTTCAATCACATCTGCATTTTCATTGATTTCGGGAATCTATTAGTTCTCGTTAAGAAGAGTCAAATTCAAAGCGCATTATCCATTTATGTTTTCACCATTAATTCCCTTGGCCATAAAAATACCCTAAATTGCACAATGATCTCGATTAATGTCTCCGACCTCAGTGTTTATGAATGGGATTTGGAGTTCGAAAACGAAATCCTTGGAAATATCTGAGACAAGTTGAGCAAAATATATTTTATACTAATTTTCAGTGATCTTCTGCCAGTTTGGGCCGTATGTTTTGCTTATTCTGATGCCCTAAATGATGTTCTTGGCAATGTTATTTATCTTGATCGTGACCTAGCTCGCAGCCAGAGAAATGATGCCCCCTAAGGCATTGCTGAATGCCTAATCAAGTGTCGCCAACTATTTTATATAATAAAATGTGCCATCTTTCAACCCACAGAGCTTCCTCATGAGCTCCTAGTCATGGTCGTTGCCAAACCCAAAGGAATTTATAGTGTAGACTCCTAAAGTTTCGGGGCTATACAATTTTAGTTTTTATTTAAATCTTTCCTCAGCTAAGTTATCCTGTCCATCTGATAGCAAAAATATTGAAGTCACACTGTTAATATGCTTGCGTTATTTTATGGTCTTAAGTGCCAACTCCAAGCCACTGTTAATATCAGTGCCTCCTACAGAACTGATTTTATTAATGATTTCACTAAATCGCACTATATTCTCACCAGTGACGCATTTCAGCCCACAAAGCCGCTCAGGATAGCTGTTGAACAGAATCAATGAAAGCCTATCAGAAGGAGTCAAAGTTTATAGTAAATATTTCAGTGTACTTTTGACTAAGGCAATCTTTTAGCCACTCATCGATCCGCTATTATCAATAACACAAATAAGATCAACACTCGTGCGCTGCCCTCCAGCTGTCTTTATCGATACCATGGCTGGCAAGCTAGTTTATTTCTTTAATAGAACCATCGAACATTGAGCTTTAATTTATATTTAAATACTCACATTCTTTTTCTATTGCTTGACTCGTTCGAGAATCGGATCATCGTCATTGTAGATCTACAATGAATGATCTTTTGGCTTTTTCCTGCCGTATACTCCTCCAACTACATTCTTCTTTTGGGGTTGTTGAGTGGTCATGTTTTGTTGCATCATTGGAGGCTGTGGATTCTTATTTACTTCAGGTTTTGTTATTTATCTCTGCTCTTCATCCATGATTGTAATATATGTATACATTATTCGGGGATAAATATGTATATCTCAAAGTATCTGTAATATAATTCTGATCATTGATGATCGTCTATTAGTTTAGTAATAGTCATATAATAGATTGCATTACATCAATATTAAGTATGTGTAATATATATAGTGGGTTAGTATGAATATAGTTTGGAGTTGGATTAGATTATCGTACTTCTTTTTGGGAGAGAGAAAGAGGGATTCTAAGGTGTGTTCTCATTATGAGGAGAATTATATTATCTTTTTTAGTTGTTATTGAGGTTATTTGATATATGTGTGTTGTATTATTTCTGTCGATTTAATTATCGAGAAAGACACAGGCGAACCGATATTCCACAAATTAAATGCTATGAGCCAGTTTCTGAGAATTAATCAGATTAAATAACCTGAACACTAAACCCAAACACAAAACGCTAAACTCAAACACTAAACTCAAACACTAAACTCAAACACTCAAAATAGCCCAACAAACAAACAAACAAACAATGCCAGACAGAAAACAAGAAGCAATAAACAATATACATTAAACTATCGACAAAGCCAATATAAATTTGATTTCGTAGATACAACTATCACCTTGCCTAACTTCACAGCATTTTAGTGAAATACTTATTTGTGACCAATTATTTATATCTGATCTTCTGTTCAATTCGATACGTCCGGATATCCTTTTCAATGGACTCATACTCGGAGGTGTTCAATCTGTATTTAGATTTATCTTTCGTGCCTCCTATGTAGCCCTCGAGCAAGATGTTGCAATAGATGGAATCGAAAACATAGCATTTATTGCCTCCGATATATATAGGTATCCCTGAATCCGCGCGAATGAACACGCAAGCCCCCGAATGCTCGCTATGTGCATGGGAGGTGAGATTATAGACTTGGCAGTTTGCACAAGACTTGAAATTGCACAACAAACATAAAGATATCTCGTTGGTAACTTGGAGGCATTGTTGGCATTTTCCGACTTATTTGGCCAGAGTGTCGAGAGTTTCAGGCAGGTTCAAAATATCGAGTGGCTCGATCTTCAGGAAATCGATTTATAATTAATGGGTAGGATGAAGTTTGTTGTTGATTAAATCACAGAGCTTATAAATATTTCGGCAATGCGACTATGATATCTTTTGTTGAATTGTGGAGATTTCCCATGATTAGTCAGCAATTGGTTCAATTTGACAGAATTTCAGGAGTATTTGTATGATTAGTTTAAGGGAATTATAGTTCATGGTTGCTATTTTTTGTTGTTTCTGCTCTTTGCCAGAGTTTTCTATATGCTTTTATTATTTATTGATTATTTTAATGAGGTTTGTCAATATTATCTTTTATTTTTTAGCGGCCTTTAGGAGATAGTGGCAGGGCGCTGCTTGGGCTTTCAGGAAATAAGTGGTATCAATTTCAAGCCCACAGAGCACAGAATCGCTAAGGCTTCTATTATACTCTCAATCATTGATAACTGAGACTTCTATTTCTCAATATCGATGGATTCGAATTCTTCTTTTTATTAGATTTTCTGATACGTCACCTTCTCTGGCACATTTTAAATCATTGCCAACGCAACTTCAAACCTCTCAAGGCAGTATACATTATTTCTGACTTAATTTGGTTTTATAATCTATATTATTTAGGCTTACTATTAATATTACACTTCATACTATTTTTACTCTGAATTGGCCTTGCTTTAACTTTAGTCTGCATCTAACAGCAATAACAAATACAGGAATTCTTGCAAATACTGCAATAGGCATACTCACGCTTACCATAAAGCTAATGATAGCATCTCTCGTGGATGTAATGATTGCATGTTGTTACCACGTGTGCATGTCTGTTTGAGTTGAACAGCTTTTTCATGAAGAGATTGGATTTCTGAACAAATGATAGGATTCCTAATTGTTCGATATCTGAGGTCTTACAAAGAATGCATAACATATCTGAATTCTATTATTTTGTTTTTGCTTATGATTGTTCATGGCCCTGATCTTAGTTGTGTTGGTTCATCAAGGATTCGATTGTCTTCTTTTGTTTTTGTTTTAGTTTGAGCAGTTTTTATTTCTTCCGCATTTATCGCGCGATTTTTTATTGTTTTTGTTCGTTGGTTTCGACAGCTTGCTCGATTTTACCCTATTAAAGAGTATCTTAGATGATCTTTTGAGAAGTGGCGTACTAATTTTCATTATTTTTTCGATGATTGAGACGCGCTTGATGAAGTCTCGCAATACACTTTTCTTTACTATTTCATACAGATAGACCAGTTGCTCGATAAACTTGGAAAAAACAGGATTATCAGTCTGTAGCACTTAATCTTTTTGCAGGAACACGTCCACATAGGAATTCGCAATTTCTAATATCTAATGGATAATGGCATCGGTGAATACAAATGGAATTATAGATTTTGAGAATTTGTTTGATTTCCATATTTTAGGTTTTTCGCATGTCTTCGTGTATGTGAGGTTGTCAGTCATATACTTCTCGATTGCTTTGTTCGATTTCTTTGATTTCATGTAGCCAAAATTGAATCGATGAAATTAGGTCAGATACTTTTATCGGAGCTTAATTCTTTTCTTTTCCCAATCAATGCAGGTTTCGATAAATTCCTCAAAATGAAAGAGTTAGTTCCCTAAAAATGTTATGCATAGACGCTTAAACTATGTGATATCCGACGTCTGCATCGAAGCTAAGAAGCTGCCATAAAAGTGAAATGCTTCCTATTTATCCAACATTTTGATCATTGATTTCAAAGTGGTGATTTGATGGTCACACACATCACTCTCCATGAACAAGCCAATATAATCGGTGAGTAATCCTAACATTTTGCCTCTGTCGTATATGGCTTAATGGCCTGTCTTCCATTCTTAATTCAACATAAGTTAAGAGACTTGCTTCAATGGAATCCTTATGAATTTACTAAATTTGTCATTTTCCCCGAACTATTGATGAAGCATGACACAGAATCGACAAAATAGCAAATCCATCGCAACAATGAAATCTATTTTTTGAAAAGTAAAAGTGTAATAAGTATAATATTTCTGGCCGAACTGTCGATTTGAAAGAGTTAAAGCATAGGTCCTCATAATATAATTCGATGAAAGAAGCAGCCTTTTCAATTTGTCGCTATTGGTGATCAGGTCACCACCAATCTACACCAAAAACTCTTTGTTTATTGCCTGCTCGATATTGCCATCGCAGTATGCAAACAAGCAAAGAATAAATGTTCTTTCTTTGGATTGGTACATAAAATGGTTTTACTCTTTTGTTATTTATTCAAGTAAATCTCGCAGCATTTTCACGAGCAATTGTTTTTCTTATTTGATTTGAATTATTATTGGATACATATATGTGAAATATATGTATTCAATGCCATAGTAGTCGATAGATATGTCTTTGGAAGGTAAGGCTATTGGCTGGTAGCCAGGAACGTCATTTACTTTTCCTTTAAGGAATTGATTCTTTAGGACTACGATATTTGTGCCATTATAGAGACGGCTCAGATAATTCAGATCAATGAAGTAGCGATAGTATATTCTGGCCACAATTTCGAAGTTTAAAGTTTTTGGGATTTTGTTCAGATTGAGGGAAGGAAAAGTATCTGATTCCACGAGCTTACGAATCAGCTTATGGCTTGTGAAGATCTGGCAAGTTATTGACATATACTCAGAATCCATGATTAAAGGGGTCTCTACGATCACATTCGAGAATCTCGTTGTGAGCTCTTCTCGAAAGCCCGGCACTCCGAACATCAATGTGAATATATCGACTGCCAGAGCCGCAAAGTCCTTCAGCTCGAGCAACAAAAAGATCAAATCAAACAAACATCTATTTTTAATCTTGATCGCTAACTCATCCTTTGCGTTGAGATCTGAGTATATTTCGGGGAATGGCTTCTTCAAGAGGTGATAAGTCATTTGATTACTTACTAAACTCTTCTCATTATACAGTTTGAGAAACTACATCAATTTTTTGCCTAATTTTTCGCAGATTATCTGGTAGACGCTACTTGCTTTTTCGAATTGAAAATAACACGAAAAGATCACATAAAACAGAAATTGCATTTCTGAGATGAATATGTTCGTTTATTCGTCATCGAGCACAATTTAATGTTAAACATGCTGATGGTCTTTACAGAATCCTTTTGTTTCCCATTTCTATTCATCCCCACAGTCACAGCATCCTCCAGCGACCTCAATCTTCTCGAAGTTATGGCCTTCATGCTCTCCATTATTGAAACACTAAAAGCAAATAACCGAGTTATCCTCAAGCATGCATTCAATACACCTAAAAGCAATAATCCCTTTCGTTAGAAGTTTACCACACATATTCCTATCAGTTTACACTTTTTTATATTCGAATAGGCCCATAAGTTCATCTATGCTCATAGTTATATTTTGATCTGCTTAAATTCTTAGTTGTAGATGACTAGAAAATGATATACACCTCTTTGAGACAACACTCGCAAGAAAAGTTATTTGACTCTTAAAAGCCAACAAAAGGATGTCTTTGTCTTTTTTGATTGTCTATTAATTTTACATTGTTTTTGTTGGAATGGATATATTTATAATCAGACAAAGCTTTTATATTTGATCTATGCATATAATTGTATTCAATGACCTACTTAATTCTGTCATTATACATTAATTGATAATCAATAAATATACGCATGCATATGCATATATGCATATAAATGCTATTTATTATTTTATCATTAAAAGATAGATGGATTAAACCTTTATGAGATTATAGTCACAGAAAAAGTTGAAGACACACAATATTTGCAACCATCAGAAGTAAGTTCGTTCAGTTCGACAGAAAAAAGATAATTCTTTTGTTGCGAGTAATCTATGGAATTTGAGCAAAAGAAATAAAACAAACTTATAATCGACACATCATAAATTATCCTTCTTGCCGACTGATCGATCCAAATCTAAGTAAAGCTTCTCAAAGTCTAAATCCAAATCAAAACCAAAATCAAACAATAAGAATGGCTCTTTTGAAGGAGGAAATCGGATTCGAACTCTTTGTGATTACAATTAAAAAATAAGAAAGAGTAATCAGAATTTGAAATCTAACAAATGCAGTCATTAAAATTTGCATGAGAGATTGCCTTGGGGAGTTAATGAGCCGAAACTGGCAAATTATGTCATGTAGACTTTAACAAAAATGCATAATCTACGCAAAGCACAACAACAATCTGCGCAATCTCCCATAATAAATAGCACCGAAAAGAAACAAACTCCGTCATCCAAAAGCATAAACATATGTTTGAAGCAGCCGAAAAATAAAGCTAATGTAACTCCCTAAAAAGTATCAGGGTATAACTCATTGGAAAGGACCGCAAACTTAAATAAAGAAGTCCTATAAAACAGTATTCTAAGACCTCACCACACTAACAGTAATTAATAAACATCAAAGAAGGCAATCCATCAAAAGCCCTAATAAAAACACGAATCAAAATAAATGGCGCTAACAAAATGTATTGCCAACAGTTTCATAAAAAGTTAAGAGTTCCAATGTATAGAAAAGAATAATTTCCTGAGTTTGAGTTATAGAATTATAAAAACCAAAGCAATTGAGTTCGAAATTGCAATTCTAAAAAAATCATAAGAACTCAACATAACATTGAGGAAAGGTTCTCTAAAGTGCCAATCAATTGATGAAAAGTATAGCGATGTATCTTCGAAGACATCGATATTTTTGATGGTAGCAGTTCACGACTCAGAGCATGGTTAAGAGTATAAATATCCACAGCTTTGCATATCTATAAATTAAAAGAAAGGGGCTTTTGGAGTTCAAAGGCAAGTAACGATCCCTTATCATTGGATCCATCTAATTAGCCCACTCGATTAGTAGGAACTTAGAACACATAAACTTTAATCTCCAAACAAAATAAAAAGCAAGGCTATACTGAGTGGGTCCAATTTCACAGTCAAAAACATAGAAATGCTGATTCATATTTTTCATATGAAGTCTATTAAATATAACGGGCAAGGCAAAAACAAAGATGTTGTCTATAATTTCGGATTTAAAAACAAAGGAAAAATAAGCTATTTACGATTAGCAGTTTCGAATAAAGGCAAATACATGTTAGAATGCGAAACGAGCCAAGGAGCAAATCCAGCAAAATTCCTACAAGTATTAGACACCCTTCTATAAGTTTGATTTGCTCACTTTCTCAGGATCGCCGATATTTCAAACTGCTTAGAGTTGAATTCGAGCATAAAGCATAAATTAAATATAAATATTATAATAAACCCACAATCAATGCAATTTAAAGCGAAGAAGCTGCTGCTGATTGCATAGCTGAATGAAACTTTGCTCTTTGTTCACAATAAAAAATCGAAACTGCTCAATTTAAGCCTTTAGTCCATGAATATCTCGTATGATGAGAAGATCGACAATTACGATGTGCTCTATCGCAACGGAAAGGGCTAATTTTTAGAGCATATCTTCAAAACCGAAAAAGATAATATAGATCTTGCGATATGGTCCAACCTCGATCATAAACTGACGCAGTCTTTGGCTCAGAGATATTTCGGAAGGTATTATAGACATCTGCTGTTTATTCTGGCGACCAATCGAGCACTCTACGTTAAAGGCACGGACACTGCATAGAGCTCACTAAAGATCCCTAAAAATCTAGCCAATGTCTATTCCAGATTTCCAGGCTACGAGGCTGGGAATACCCTCGTAATGTCGACATAGGCCAACACTTTAGAAACTTACCAACAGAATGACATACTGGTGCCTTCATTCCACCCCCAGAAAATAAGTTACGAAACAGATCCAGGATGTCTTGCGATGAGCAAGTATATCAAAGGGCTGATGATAGTCATGAATGATAAGAAAATAAAGGATATTCGAGACATCACTCAATCGAAGCCCATTGATCGGATGTTCGATCGATATGGGAAGAGACTGTTTAAAGATCCATAATATTGATTGAATTCACCTCTAAAATATTTGTCACTGGTAATCTTTGTTTATTTTATGGTTGCATTGATTAAGGTGGCATTCCCGCCGGATAATCGTAATATATAGTAAGTAGTTGTGAGTATTAGATAATAGTAGTTGATTTCTATCATCACTTGGTTTCTTATTCGATGAGCCTCATGAACTCTTCGTTGAGGGCCGAATTGTCAGGAATCTTGATGATCTTGGCACATTCCTGCATAATATCATACTTCTTCACTCTGCCTCTCGCATTGATATAATTGCGAATCGCATCCCATTATTTGTCCTCAATGTAAAGGTATTTGCCCCTCTCGTCGAAGATCCCTTTGATTCTTTGGCTATCCTCGAGCTCCTTGATCTTGCCGATGAGCTCCTTGGTGGATAGTTTGAACTTATGGCCCAGATCCTCAAGTTCCGACAGTTTATGCGTTATAATCACACTCTCTAATTAATTCATCAGCTTGATTTTCTTCCTGGCCTCCTCTTCCTCAGTCTCTTTAATGTTGCCTGTCTCCTCCACTTCGAAACAATTCTATAATACATATAACACTATCATACCTTCCATTTGTCGTATTACTCTTTCTTTCGTTTTTCCTCTTCCTGCACGAGTGCTTGATAAACTTATTACTATTTTTGTTTTCTTTGTTACTATTCTTGTTCTCTCTTTTCCTACTATTCTTCTTCTTTCAGTTTCTTTTGCTTTTCGTTGAGGAGATAGTGCTACATTGCTTATTTCTTCTGTTGCTTCTCTCTGCGTTTTTGCTATTTGCGGAGCTGCTTCTTTGGGTCGATACTCTGTCCATTGTTTTATTACTCTGAGGAGATATCTTACTATTCTTGTTGTCGTATGTTTTGGGGGATTGTCCAATGAGTTGTCTGTTCGGGTGTTTCTTGCAATTTCGGCTATTATTAGTTATTTGCTGCTTTCTGGGGGTTGTTTCCTGATTGGAACTTCAACTTATAAATGGCCACAAGTAAGCCAATAACGACGATAACGAAGATGATGTCTATCAACATTATTATTATGGCAAATTATGTAGAGTAATTCTCAGAATATATAAATTTGGAGATGAAAATGCATCTATTATGTGAACATGCATCATGAGTCAAGTCATCCATAAAGTGAAGATCAATACAATTCCAAACAATTGGAAAATCTCATATTTTCATAGTTAATAATACCAATAATACCTATAACACAACTCTAATAATAACATTGTTCGAATAACAAACTACAACACATAAAATTAATGATTAAAATAATAAGCATATTTATTATAATGATGCACAATCTTATAATATCACAGATTGTATAGTATAATATAAATGAGTGGATTCTGCATCGAGATTATTAAATTAAGATCTAAATTAGGTCATATATAAGAGATTAATAAATTATATTGGGATTTAGAAATATACAGATCATACTTACTATAGTTGAATTCCTGAGTGAATTCATTGGGCCAAAATAATTAAGCGAGGCAAGCTGTGGGCACAAACATACATTAGGGCATCGAGAGGCCAATGTTGTTTGTTTCCGGCATTCATTACCAGGTTTGCATCTACAACAAATTCACAAAGTGGTATATTTCATCGGCAAGGTCCAAGATCGAGGGAGTTGAAGCCAAGTAAACTTTGGTATATTGGCCAGTGATTTGGCTGATGGACTAGTGCAGAGACAACCTATAAATTGCCTTACTTTCAATACTTCTGCTGATCGGACAACTCGCTCATCTCCGAGTAGGCTGCAAATGAGTCCGAGTTGTCAACATAGCTTTATAATCATATCAAATGACGTACCTTGGGAGAGAACCAACCAGATTTGTGCAGATCTTTAAATTTGAAGAACATATACTGAAATGATGACCGATATCACATCAATATATGTTTATTAGGGAGAGAAATCTGGAATTTAATTTGATGGTTTATTTAAGCTTTATCTCTGATTATATTCTCAACTTCATTATTTTAATATGCTTATCTTCATTAATAACATTCTTGGTTGCTCATTATTTTTATAATCATTTCTTTGGCTTCATGATGCATCTGTCTTGCGGTTGCGGGAAATCGAATGGGAGCTCGATTGTTTGGTTTATTTATGTTCAGATTGCCATTGGATTCATATTTATTTGTATTATGTTGCTAATCTTGCTCAGATTTGTTGTGCATCTTGCATCTTTTGCATGTTGTTTATCTTGGGCATCTTTTGCATACTGTACATCTTCTGCATATTGTGCATCTTCTGCATACTGCACAGATTGTTCATCTTGTTGAGATGATCCACACTATTCAGATCCTCGCACTCTTCCTTTCTCCTCCTTTCTTGATATTTCGATATTATTGATATTTTGATATTGTTTATAACATTTGGTTTCATAAATCATCAATACTTCTTGGTTTGGAAGTTGTAGCTTGAACCTGTTGCTGATGATCCGGTTCCTGACTGCCTGACAGCCGATGATCCTGCTCCTGATTGTCCATAAGTGGCTCCGCTTGTTGAGGATCCGCTGGCTCCAATTTGGCCGTAAGTGGCTGCTCTGCCTTGTCCGTAGGATGATGATGAACCTGATTGGAAGTTGGACGAAGAAGAACTGGCTGAGCTGCCTGAAGTTAAAGTTGTTCCTGTGACTCCGGTGGCTCTTGATCCACTGCCATAAGCGTTGGATCCGGATACTCCAGTGGCTCCAGTGGCTCCTGAAGTTCCATAGGTGTTGCTTGTGGTTCCTGAAGTTCCGTAGGTGTTGCCTGTGGTTCCTGAAGTTCCGTAGGTGTTGCCCGTGGTTCCTCGATAGGCTCCAGAAGTGGAGAGACCAGCTCCTGAAGTGGAGAGACCAGCTCCTGAAGTGGCTCCAGATGTGGTTGCGTTTCCATAAGTGGATGAGGTGGCATTTCCTCGAGCTCCGGATGAGCCATAAGCTGAAGAGAGGGAAGCTCCTGTGTTGGTGTTACCATAAGTGGATGAAGTTGCTCCTGTGGCACCATATCCAGTGGCTCCTGAAGTTCCATAGTTGGATGCTGAAACTCCACTTGTATTTCCATAGCTGGAGCTTCCAGTTGCAGAGTCACCAAGGCGAGATGATGAAGATGAGGAGTATTGAGAGTCAACTAAGTTGGATTGTTGGTTAACTCTGGATGTGGCGGCAGATGAAGTGGTGTCCTTGAATGTCCTCAATTGCAATTCAGAGGTCCTCAGTTGTGACTCAAGTTCTTGAATTTTAGCATTGGCAGTCTTTAATTTAATGTCATCGCCTGATTGAGATCCTGCAACCTTAATTGCATCAATTTGTTTGGCAAGGGCGTCATTTTGATTTCTAAGGGCATCAATTGTTCGTTCGTGGTTGACTCCTGAGTATTGATTGTGAAGTCCAGCCTTTTCAACTTCGATCAGTTTGTTCTTGAACAACAAGTTCTCTCCTTCTCTTTCTCTCAAATAGCTTAACAATCTGTTGAAGTCGTTTCCTGATCCTTCAATATCAGCGAGGACCTTGATGGGTTCGGAGATGGAGATTGTGAATTTGGAAGAGACGAGGTTGTTGACATTGTCGCAGACACTTGAGAATGAACTGATGCTGGCAATGCTTGGGTTATTGCTTCGGATGTCTTGAAGAGTCTTGTTCAAGTCTTGGACAATT
This sequence comes from Brachycentrus maculatus, assembly GCF_059751285.1. Classification (NCBI taxonomy): domain Eukaryota; kingdom Metazoa; phylum Arthropoda; class Insecta; order Trichoptera; family Brachycentridae; genus Brachycentrus; species Brachycentrus maculatus. The sequence goes on along the minus strand of NW_028280981.1, from coordinate 9,530 downwards.
CGGCTAATTTATTGGAATTGATTTTCCTTTTCTCGGAGAGCTTGACCCTTGAATTCAGCAATTGCCTTAACTTTCTCGATCTATTCGTTGGCATATTTAACAGTGGCAGCCATGGCGAATCTTTCAGACAAGACGGTGTGCAACATCAATTCATGATCTCTTGACCATTGTCCTCCGTTCTTGGTGAATCGGCTGATGGCATCTTCAGTATATTTTTGAAGGTTGGCCTTGAAATCTCCACCGAGGCTGTTTCCAGCTTTGCCGTCATAGAACTCACTGAAGAAGATGTAACTGATGTCATCATCCAAATTGATCTTAACATTGTTGTTTTCCTTTTTGATTCTCTTAAGTTCAATGACCAACTTTTCAACGAGCAATGACATTGCGAGCTCACCTCTGATGTCTTGAACTGGGACAAGAACTCCCTTGGACACTTATTTCTCAACAACAACTTCTTGATTGACACGAACAATTCTTTGAGCAGCAGCAAGTCTGTCGAACTCAACGAGGAACTTCTCAATGATTTCGATGGTAGCTCTCAATCCTGGGTTGGATGTTTTAAGTTTTCTGAGTTCAACCAACAAGATTTCGAGTTGTTTCTTGGAATTTCCGTAAAGTTCTCTGTATCTAACTTCAGCAACTTGGACATCACCGGTCAAAGCAACACCCAATGTTTCCTCCTCGAAGATTTCGTGGACGTATTTAAGAACCTCAACAACTTGTGGCATAATCACAATTCTCTCGACAATCTTTTCAAGGATTTGAGGAACTTCGATGATCTTTTCGACGGTAGTGTAGATTGGCACTTCCTTTTGTTCAAATCTTTCGACGATTTGAACTTACTTTTCGATGTGGTTGACGACGTTGGTGACTTCTTTGATTCTTTCAACTTCGTGAACTCTTTCTTGGACAGTTGGAACTTCTCGGACTTCGACGTTAGTGCTGTTGACTTGAATGATCTTTTCGACTTCAACGACAACTTCCTTGATAACTTCTTCTCGAACATTGACAACAACAATCTTATCAATGATTTCTCTGACAACTTCATTGATTCTAACAAGTTGAGGAACAATGGTCTCTAATTCAACAATTTGTTGTTTTTCAACGATCTTTTCGATAACCTTCTCAACTTCAATGACGGTTGGCACTTCGATGATGATCTCAACAATCTTTTCAAGGATCTGTTGAATTGGAACTTGTTCTCTAATGGTCTCCTTAACTGGGACAATCTTTTCTTGGGTTGTCTTCACTTCTTTAACCTTTTCTTGGACAATGTATTCTTTCTCTTTCACGACATTGGTGACGGTCTTCTCAACAATCTTTTCAACAACTCTTTCAACTTCCTGGACTTGAGTGCGCTCAACGACAACTTCAACAACTTTTTCAATGATCTGAGGAACTTGCACAATCTTTTCTTGGATTTGAGGGATCAAGATTGGTTTTTCAATGATCTTCTCGACCTCAACTGGGACCTCAACTGTCAGAGTGACGGGCTTTTCAATTTCGACAAAGACCTGGGTTTGAACAATGATTGGCACAACCTTTTCAACAATGATCTCTTTAGGAACTTCATTGGTGACTGAAACAATCTTCTCAACAACATTCTCGATAACTTCGACTTCCTTGACTAACTTTTCAACTGGCACAACTTTCTCAACGATCTTCTCAACAACCTTTTCGATTTCAATGTAGACATTCTTGACAATTTAAACTTCAACTGGTCGTTCAACTTCGTAAGGAACTTGAGTGGCAACTTCGACTTCTCTGATTGTCTCAACTTCGATGATCCTCTCGACAATGACTTCGACAATTTGAGGAATCTCAACAATCTTTTCAATGACTCTTGGGACAACGACAATCTTCTCGACGAGCTTCTCGACTTCGACGACTTTGGGTACCTCAACCATCTTCTCGACGATCTTTTCAATTCGGACTTTAACTTCTTTGATTCTTTCAACAGTCCTTGGAACTTCGATGATCTTCTCGACAACTGCCTTGATGATTTGAACATCCTTGATGTAATGAACAATTGGCTTCTCAACTTCGATTAATTTGGTCTCAGTGATGATCTTGTCACTCCATCTTTCCACCTCGATGATTCTTGGGACCTCAATTCTTTCAACAACAATTTGGTTGATGATTTCTGGGACCTTGACGATTCTTTCTTGGATGATTGGCACCTCAACTCTTCTGTCGACGATCTTTTCAACTTCCTTGATTAAGGGAACTGTGATGTTGACGACCTTTTCAATTTCTCGGATCTCGACAACTGGCACTAATTTCTGCACAATCTTTTCAACCTCGACAATCCTTGGGACTTAGTTGGTGATCTGAACAATCTTCTCAATGATTTGTGGGACCTCAATGATCTTCTCGACGATGGTCTCAACAAATATGACCTTCTCGACGACTTTCTCAACAATTTGAGGGATGTTGTTGAGGATGAATGTCTCCTTTTCATAGAATTCGGGCTTGATCACTTCGATAATCCTTTCAATGATTTGCTCAATTGGCACAATCTTTTCAATCTCGATTACCTTCTCCACAATCTTTTCGATGTAAATTGGAACTTCAATAATCTTTTCAGTGACTTTGGCAACCTCAACGATCTTGTCTCTGTAAACGATGACTTCTTTGGTTTCAGTGACAACATGGTGGACTGGCTTTTCGACAGTTACGACTTCGGTGTTAACAACAACCTTCTCAACAATCTTCTCAACTTCGACGATCTTTGGGACTTCGATCACCTTTTCGACAATCTTTTCGATGATTCTGGGAACCTCGACGACCTTTTCAGCGAAGCTTGGAACTTCAACAACTTTCTCAATGTAGTTATCAACAATCTTGACGATCTCAACTGGGACGTGGATAACTCTCTCGATCTCTTGAACTCGAGGAACTTCGATGATTCTTTCAACAACCTTTTCGACTGGGATAACTTGAGGAACCTCAACAACTCTCTCGACAACCTTCTCAATGATCTTTTCAACTTCGACAATCTTGGGGACAACCCTGAAGACCTTCAAGATATCATCAACATCAACAATTCCGAGGATTTCTTCATTGATCATGCCAATAATTCCTTCATCAATTTCAAGGACGACTCCTGTTCTGATTTTAAGCTTTTCAAGTTCTTCGAGGAGAGCTTTAATCAAAATTCTCAAATGGAATTCAACCTTTCTGGATTTAGCACTTGAGTAGGCATAGACATTCTCAACTCTGACAGTCTGTGGGACATACTTAACAATTTCAACTAATCTGTCAATTTCATCAACATCGATGACATCAATGAGCTCTTCATGGAAGTATTCAGTCAATCTGGAGTCGAACTCTGTCAACAACTTCGGGTACTTGGCAGACAGTTTCTTCAAGTTTACGGCCAAAACATGGAGCAGAGATTTAGTTCTAACATCTTGAACTGGAACTTCAATTGTCCTTTCAGATTTAACTTCGATAGTTTCAATTCCGTTGACATTGTAAGTAACGACATTCAGTTTTTGGAGGAGGTTGGAAATTTCGTAGTCTAAGTCGAATTTGTCGTTGGGGTATTTTCTCTTGATTTGAGACACCTGATTTTTCCAGATTGAAGCGGCTGAGGCAAAATTGGCTCGGGAGACTTCAACTTCTTTGGTCAATCGATCAACATCACCTTGGAGTCTGACAACAATGTCCAATTTATCTCCGGGGAGGGAGCTGGCCTTGGATGAGAGGATAGTGGCGTTCAATTGAGCAATCTTGTTTTCAAGTTCAAGTTCTCGGGCTGATGTTCTTCGAAGTCTTTCTTCATAGTTCTGGATTTTCTTCTCGAGTTCAACAATTTGGTTTTCCTTTTCATTGAGGAGGTTGGTGAAGTCAAGATTTCTGGTTCCAGCGGACAAGTCTTTGACTGAGAATTCAATGACTCTTCTGTTGAGTCCATCGATTTCGTGTTCGAGAGTGAAGATTCTCTTCAGCACCTCGTCTGTGTCGCCTTTGATGGCAATGGAGCCAGATCGACTGCTAATATCAGTCTTGAGGGAAAGGATGGCATCTCTTAAGCCAGCAAGGACTCCATAGTCACTTGACCCTGAAATAACGGTTTGGGTTCTGCCAGATGCAGCATACTTAAGGAAGAAGTCTTTCTCTGCGGCAAGGTCACTTCCGAGGCCTGTTTGTCTTGGCTGTTCCCGAGATTGGGTTTGCCTGTTTCCAGCTTGATTGTAGGAATTGTTTTGGGATGAGGTAGTTCTCATGTTGAAGCTTTAAATAAAATAATATAAAATAATGGATACGCTTGACTTTAAATAAGGTTTGTGTATATATTACTGATTCCTGTGCTCTGGAATAATCTGAAATGCCCAGATCCCCATAAATTTTCACCTTTTCCTATTTATTCATCCTGAATCATATACAGCAATCTTTTTGAGGCGTTTGAGCCGATTTTGCCACTTTTTCCCAATTATTTCGCATCAATAAACGAGATAATCTGATAAATGAGCACAGAAAATCTTTCAGGAGGGGAAGAACTGGCAGAAGGATATCATCAATAAAAAGATTAAAATGTCCATTTTTGACGATTTTAAGATTCTCACAGAATTTTATTGAATTTAGTTTTTATTTGTTTTATTCGTTCATAAATAAATCAAAGGGGCTCACTATTGACATGAAACAGAATTAAGAGTGCCCCCAAGCATATCATTTTTAATATTCTAAGTTAATTCTCAATTTCAGTTCTAACGTGATGATGCATGAACCCTACAGCTCAACACCTACACCGGGACATAGGGCATATTGTCGACAGCACCTCCTTGATATTGTAAGAAACTATTTTAAAGCTCGACAAATCAAATCATATAATCAACTTCAGTGGAGAGTTACAAACTTCTTCACGATTTTTATCCATATAAAGAGCAATATAATTAAAATAATACTGAATTAATTAGATTAAATGTAAGGGAATTTGTGTGGTATTCATAAAGTGTATAAAATATTTAATGATTAATTATATTAATATTTAATTATTTTGCTTTATATTGGAATATTGAGAGTATCTGGTTTATCAAACAAATATTATTAGGGTATGGCTGCTTCATTGTAGTTTAAATATTCATGATGCCCTTATTTTTGGATTGACCTTTGATGCATTTTGTTGTTTTTAGGAGTTGCGATTGATTGATCGACTTATTGATTGTTAGTTTGTTCGTGGGAAAGGTATTTAGTATTATTGTTAGATTATGATGGTTTGGTTGGGCCCTTATAATTTTGGGTTACTTGTTGTAGTCTTTTTGGTTTATCAATGCTGGTTTTGGAGAATGTTAATTCTTGAAGATTATTGCAACCATTTGTGGGGCTTTCTTTGATAGATATCTTACTATTGACATCCCCCGCTAAGTAAGTGACTCAAAAAGTTATCTGAATGCCTTCATAGAATGAGAAGCCAATAATCCATCATGTGATTATGTTCAAAATTCAGACCAAATGCAATCAAAAGCAACATCTTCCAAAGAGTTAGGAATTAAGATTTTATCCTTTCTTAATTCATTGTATTTGATTAATTTGGTTATGCTTCTTGAATTCATGCTCTTGCTCTGCCGTATTTGTATAGGATAGCAGTTTTCGCCATATTTCCACCCATGATTGCTATTTAAACAGTATGCCTTCATTGTCAGCTGACTCATCTACCATAACTTTATTTTCGTATGTTTTTAGCCTGAGCCATCAAAATTTCATAAGCAATCAGCCAGCCGCTGCTCCAATTTCTATATCTTTATCTCTCTTCATATCAGTATATCTGTATTAATTAGCCTAACAATTCAATGAATCAACTCATATCCAATTCTTAATCTAGATCTATATCTAAATCTATATCTAAATCTATATCTAAATCTCGATCTATCTATGACAAGCAATAGACGCAATACATACATACATATATTACAGCCAACAACTCGCAAATGTAAAAATAAAATGTACGAATTGCCGACATATAGAATGTGAAAGTGGGAGTGACCGATCCGCAATCTGATGCCGCTAAAAGCTTCATTACCTATCTGATTTCAGGCAGCGATGAACTTGGCACATTTGAGATCAGGAGAAGATATAATGATTTCTTCTTCTTGCGATAATGCTTGAGAAAGAAATGGCCAGGGCTCTACATCCCTCCGATTCCCGAAAAGAAAATCAATTTAGTAAATAGGAATTTTACATAGTCCAAAGATGAGAGTCAAAATGAATATCGTAGGAAATTCTTTTAATACTTTCTCATACAACTCAGTCAGATTCACCACCTCTTCTACTGTGCAATCACTCAGGAGTTTCTCAGAAATAAAGCCACTGAAATGGAGAAGGTATTTCCTTCATAATTTAGTATTATCAGACAGTTTCGAACCCGAAGACCCTTGACATCATAAAATAGTACCAAGAAATGTTCCCTGAGCTGAAAATGACCGACCAGCTCTAACTAAAGAATACCTGCAACGCCTTCTACGCCTACCTCAAAAATGCTGAAAAGTAGGTGAAAGTCATGAGTGCTGAAATGAATACAATTGCAGAAGCGAGGCAAAGCTTTTTGTAAAATCTAAGTATGAATTTTATTATTGTCTAGATAATTGCAATACTGTGATACTGCCTGGGTACGAGAAGAACGTCTACAGTGAATATTTCGAGGGCTCGTCAAGAGACCCTATACTCTTGTTTCTGCAGGACCATAAAGTTCAGGACAACATAAGGAATCTAAGGGACAACTCAATTGGAAAGCCAAACTCGTTTGCTGAATTTTATGACGCTTTGGTCTTCGAAGCCAGGGAAATTTAGGCCTTCCAAGAGGCCTTTGTTTCGAGGGAGAACTTATAAAGTATTTCTATACTTAATCACAGACAGCAAAAGAAAGTTGGAGGAAAAATGCCTGAACAGTCAATCCGAAATCAGTAAGCTGATGGGAGGCAAATTCTCCATCAAGTCAGTATTCTCGAAGGGATCCAAGAACGAGCAAATCCAAATTCTCTAAAAATAAATACCCGAAATGACAAAAGAAATCGAAAGCCTGGGCAAACTATGCGAAATAGTGACAGCAATTCAGGCACAAATATAAACTCCGAAGTTCAAGAAGAATAAAAAAAAGCAGTACTACGAGATACTCGGCTCGACTGCTGAAAAGTAACTCGACTTTTTAGCAGCATATGGGGACCTGATGAAGAGTGTGATGGATGGGCTCAGCAAAATCTCCTGAAAGGCGTGATACAATTGAAAACAACGTTATTTATGTATATTATTTGTGATAGCCTCGGAGATCTCAGCATAGTGCTGGTGATCCATTTGTATGTCCTTCTCCTGAATTATAAGAATCTTATAATATCAGGAAAATTAGATTAAAATATGAAAGATAATGCGATGAAATAATTTACAAAATAGAGCAATTGTTGAATCGAATAAATAGAGAGAAAGTATTTGAAGCTGTATTTTGCAGATTTATAAATCATTGACAATGCTTAGAGAGACTTCCTCTTCATTAATTTCAGTCGATCTCCAGTTCGGTATATGCCATTTTATGGATTTTGTCTTAAGTTAAGCAGTATTAAGGAGCCTAAAACTTGTTCCAAACAAATTAAACTGAATAAATCCCTTGAAAAGCAACCATAGAGCAGAAAAAGGCCCAGTTTTAATTCATAACTACCATAAAAGCATTCAGAACATGCATCCCAGACTTATTACTGATATCGTGCAAATATCTGATAAATAGCCACTAAAATAATCAATCATTGCTGCTCCCTATCCCTTAAAGCTCAACAACTTATAATGCTTGATAAATGAAGCCTCAACTTGCAACAACGGCAGAAAATATAAATCGTTCTTAATTAAATATATAAAGTAATATATAAGAATTTCCTGATACCGAAACAGAAGCGTATGATTAGAACAACTTTTTATAAACTATTCTCGCATTCGAAGATCTGTATTATTGGGGGAGGTACTGCGGGTTTGAGCCTATCTGCAAACTTACTAAGGGAGAACATCGATGCAAGGGACATTAAGATATTCTAGGCATCTGAGAAGCACTATTATCAGCCTGGTTGGACAATGGTCGGTGCTGGTTTAACTGGATCTGGGATGAGTGTTAGGAACATGAAGGATGTCCTTCCGGCTGGCATTCCTCTCGTCCAGTCGAATGCTGCCAAAATTGATCCCGAGAAAAAATAAGTAACTGCCGAAAACGGATAGAAGCATACATATGACCACCTTATCGTAGCAACCGGGCTCAAACTAGACTACCATAAAATCAAAGGAGCCAAATAAGCTCTCGATAACCCCAACTCGAAAGTCGGATCCATCTACAATATAAACTACGCTGAAAAAACATCCAGACTTGGAGATTAGTTCAAAGGAGGCAACGCAATATTCACGGAGCCTCCCGCCCCAATAAAATGTGCAGGAGCCCCCCAAAAGATATTATATCTCCTCACAGATAAATGGCAGAAGAAGAATCTCGCTGCCAAAGTTAGCTTCATGAAAGCAGGACCCGCAATGTTTGGCATTCCGAAGTATTCAGCCAATCTAGTCAAGGTCGCAGCAGATTACGGGATCGAATGCCATCTCAAGCATAACCTCGTTTAGGTCAGAGATGACGTGGCCATATTCAAGAATCTATAAAATAATGAAACAGTGTAGAGAAAATTCGATTTCTTGCATCTAGTTCCTCCCATGAGTGCGCATCAGTATATTGCTGATTCAGGCTTGGCTGACTCCACAGGGTTTCTCGATGTCTGCAAAACCACGTTGAGGCATTCGAAATACCCTAGCATTTGGGGACTTGGTGACTGCACCAATACGCCTAACTCCAAGACCGCTGCTGCTGTATTTGCCCAAACAGAAATTCTCATCAAGTAATTATGCATTTACTCAGGAATCTACTCGCGGCCCTACGAAACCCAAACCAGAAACTACCATCAGAGTATTTGGGATATGCCAGTTGCCCGCTTTTTGTTGGAAACGGAAAGCTGATGTTGTGCGAGTTTAAGTATGAAGGGGTCATCGATGAGACCTTCCCATTAGATCAGGGAGTGCCAAGATCAGCTTTTTATCACATGAAAACATCGATGTTCCCACTTGTTTATTGGCACTTGCTTCCAAGGGGACTGTGGGCAGGCCGAAAAGGAATCAAATTCCCATGAAGACTATGATAACTAAGTAATGTAAACTAATACTAAATAACCTAATACTTGATTATTGATAATAATAACTACTTTATTTTCTCTCATGTTAGGCCTAAACATGATATTGAACTGACTATGTTGAAGAGGGCTCGAAAATAACTCTTCTATGCTGATTCTTTCGCATAGAACTCTTTAACATGCAATTATATCGCATATCACTATATTCAACATATAACTATATATCCAATATATCACTATATACATAGCATATCACTATACAACAGATAAGCTATATAGCACAGGGCTGAATAGCATAGCAAGGGGTTGGGGTTGGGGTTGGGGTTGGGGTTGGGGTTGGGGTTGGGGTTGGGGTTGGGGTTGGGGTTGGGGTTGGGGTTGGGA
>NW_028280979.1:260000-343109 GCF_059751285.1 Brachycentrus maculatus | reverse complement strand
ATATATATATATATATATATATATATATATATATATATATATATATATATATATATATATATACATATAATAACTTTGTGGTATGGTAATAAAAACACTCTCCTTATCATCCATGGTTCACTTTGTTGTAATACAACTTTTATAAACACTTATTCGTGACTACCGGTTTCGGAAAGTCATTCTGATTTGACAATTGTATAAAAATAAAAAAGATGTCTGGTTGATCATGGCCAGTCTTTTTTAAATTTCATTTCTATACAAATGTCAAAACGTTATAAAAAAAATTATGACCTAATAAATGAATGATTTTCCAAAACCGGTAGTCACGAATAAGAGTTTATAAAAGTGGTATTACAAACAGTGAACAATGGATGCTAAGGAGTATAAATAATAAGTTTCGCAGTAGTGCTTAAAGAATGGATGGAGAATAAAATCCTCTGGCCAATTAACGATGTAAAATTTTCCGATTTCGTGAATTGTTTTAACGAATATTATTTCTTCGACTCTTGAGCATTTCCCATGAAAAGCTTTTGACGTTATAATCACCCTAATGAACCCGAGTATTGTATGCTAATTAGTGGGTACTTACAATATAATGTTGAAATTGTGGATTGTAATCTGATCTTAAAATCAAATGTAACATATCAAAAATGTATTATACCATATCGGTCACTCCTTCCAAGAACGTCATAAATCAAAAATCATCAATTTTCAGTTGTGCGAGTTTTCGGAATGCCCAGAAAATGTACTATATCCCAGCAAAAGAGGCATATTTTTAACTTAATATTTACTCGCTACAGGGCAGAAAATGTTGTTTTTGCATTTTGAAGAAAAGATATTGTTTAACTTTTTAATATCCTAAATATTTTTCAAATGGAGCAAAAACCTTTAGGTTTTACCTAAAAAGATCTGTTGAACAGTAAAAAGTTCAATAAGTGGCTTGATATTTATTTTTAATACATTGTGTCATATTTTTAAACTTAAAAAACGTTCTCCTTAAAAATCAAGTTTTCTTGATTTATGACGTTCTTAAAAGGAGTGAGCGACATGTTACTGCCAGGTACAAAAATGGATATAATACGATATATTCATTGGCGTACTCGTACAATACGGTGAAATCAATGTATATAAATGAAAACGTAAATTCATAGCATTTTGGTTGTGTCCCAATCCTTATCCACAAATCTGGGTTATTTTTACATTTTTACATCTCAACATAGATGAAGAAGAATATGGAAGTCTGCACTAGCGTGGTCAGGACAGAAGTCGAAATAATTGGCGAAATGAGTATGTACATATGAGGAAATGCATGAACGTCAAAAGAGGTGAAGATTGTTTGCAAAGACAGATGGGTGTGGCTTCCTACTCTCTCTGCCTTCCCCCGCGGAGATGCGACTTGGTGGTTAGTTCGTTAGTTAGGATTATTACATGCATTGTTTATTGGACAGGTATTTGCAGGGTGTGCAACGTGCAATGTTGGCTGGCGACATTATCATGACAGTTATTTACCCATATGTTTCAAATTGGTTAGATCGTATTATAGGTATTAGCTATTACTTATTCCTAACGTCATAAGGGTTGCCAGATGTACGGAGCAAACAAATATTTGTATATATATATATATTTGTTTTATCATACACATCATTACATATTACATCAATATGCCATCGCCCAGTTTCCACTTAACGACAGCTCATTTTTCAACACTTTTATACAATTTTTAAAATTATATATAATTTTATATAATTACACTGTCCATCAATTTACAACTTTTTTTTGTAACTGGCATGAAAATGTCTGATCTTTATGCACTTTGCATAGCTGAATTCAAAAACGAAAGCACAAAAAAAATGTAGCACGTCAGATTTTTTAGCTATGGATATTTTTAGTTCTGATATTGACCAAAGTTTACCTTATTCTGCATGTTTGAATATATATTTTCATATAATACTGTCGTATTCAATATTAATAAGTTAATATATTTCCACTGTTCCTCCATAATTATCAATACTTTTTTTTAATCCCTTATACCTTAGACTAAAACATGTCTAGATACTATTACGGTTTCAACGTATGGGGTCCTCCATACAAACAATAATATGACTGTAACATTAAAAATTGACTTGATACAAGCTTGTCACCATATAGGCTTTGAATAAGAACGATTAACTTAGTCCAAATCAGTCATCAAAATTTCAGTTACAAAATCATTGTTGGCCAGTGTTATTAGGTGAATTTATGAAATTTGTTGATGGGATGCAATCAAATACGACATGGCCAAATGATGACGTGATCTATTTCAGATCTACCCACCTCTATTATCCATTTATGAATAGCGCAAATATATCAAGTGAAGCATATTTATTATTTTTTTCTTCATCATACACTGGTTATCTAAAAAAAAGAGGCTAAAAATTTAATATTTTATTTATTTTTATTTTATTTTATTTTATTGGAAGGAAGAACAACAGTTACAATATATGATACATACAGAATACAAAAAATAAAATCATGAGTACCAATTATAGTTCTTCACAACTATACATAAGAGAGGTCTATATAAAGGAAGAGACATGAGACAAGGATGGGATAAAGAGAAAAGGAGATGGCAGTGATAGGAAAGAAAGAAAAGGAAAGGACAGGGAATAGAATTACTTTTTTAGGTTTATAAGATTTCGAACAATTTAGCTTTAAATTTTATGCTGATCTTCATATATAAATTTTTAAACAATAAATCACCCAAATATTTTAAGGATAAAATAGTGTAAAACAAAAATTTCATGAACATATTACTAGAAATAAGGATAAAATAAGACTGCCATTGTTGAAAAGAACCGAGTCACAAAATTGTTTAATGTATAAGGGTTTGAAAATGTATGATGAGATGCCTGAATGTATGAAGAATGAAAAGAGTCTGAAAGTAATTTCGATAACGTAAAAAAAAGAATAAAAATTTACTAAAAATAATAGTTTATATTAGAGAAATGTAAGCTAATTAAAGAAACAATAAATAAATAAATAAAAATACACATAATTCCAATTTACATTGATGTACCCTCATTGGGTTTGGCTATGCCGATGACATATTTCGCAATACTCAATTTAAAAAATTATCATCTTTACCTTCTTATTTATACCCTTATCCACACCCAAATGATGCATAGGGCACTTCATCATATAAACACACTGTTATTTTGTTCGTAATCACATGAAGGAAAGCTGATCAGCCCTCCGCTTCAGGTACCGGTCCAGGGTAGTATGAATGAAAATATCACTTTTATTTATTTAACCCCCTTCCTGGGAATCGAACCCGGGATCTTCAGAACGATAGTCGAGCGTGCTGACCATTACACATACCTGTACTATATTGAAAGCTGTTTCACCGCATTCCCAGATCTGATACAGAAGCATCTGGGCTTTCAGACAGACCTACTCTTGCAAAGCACCTTTTTAAAACTAAGTTGCAAAATTTATTGAAAGTGTGAAACAAAATAAAATTGCATCCTTATTTTACTGTATTTTATTTTACCTTCCTCTACTGATTACCCCCAATGAATTCTTAGTGCACGCCGCTGACCATATGTAACTTATTTAATATTTTTAAAATAAATATAAATACACCAACAGTAAAACAGCTAACCACTGACTTTCACTGTATTGGTATTTAAGAAAAAATGGTATTAAAAATAAATTAAAATTAATTTCAGTTTAATTTAAAATCTAAGTTTAATTGATATTTCGAACTGAAAATGTTGATTTCACCTGTTTGAAATTCGGACCACCATCATGGGCATTGTGGCTAGGGTGTATACACCAGCTTTCGACTCGAAATAGTTTGCATAATCTGCTGAGAATTTTGCAGCTAGATTTACTAAGATAGAACAGGGGTCTTCGAGATTAATCGGTACCACGGGGCTAGGATTACAAGAAACCAACACATTACTTGTAGGTTAGCTCCGTTCTCGAAGCTTCGTTCTCGAGGTTCGTAACCTACGAGTAGCTTCCCGAATTAGGCCTGATTTTCTTAATAGCCAATTAATAAGACGTAAGAAGGATTTCCACTTCAAATTCGTAGGGAAACGTACAAACTAACTGGCTATATAATTGACAGTTAGACCCCCCTACAACAGATCACATAACAAAAAAAACCATCAAATCCTTATCTCTTTCAATTTAGGCCCTAATTACTCTTATCACATTTGAACGAGCAGAGTTATCGTCAAAAAAATCATTTTGTGTTTATTTATTATATATATATATATATATATATATATATATATATATATATATATATATATATATATATATATATATATATATATATATATATATATATATATATATATATATATATATATATATATATATATATATATATATATATATATATATGTATATATATATATGTATATATATATATAAATATATATATATATATATATATATATATATATATATATATATATATATATATATATATATATATATATATATATATATATTTATATATATATATATATATATGTAATAAAATAATTAGGTACCTACCTATACATTTTATTAAGTATGTACTTACAAATAGTACCTACACAAAACAGTTCTACCACCAGATGTCGCATGCGTCGCTCAGAATAAAACAAAAGACTTCCGATAATATTATTAACTGTCAGAATCAGATAGATAGATAGATAGATAGATGTAAAAATTTTTATAAAGATAAATTAAGAATAAACTTTAATTACAAAGCAACACATTGTTTATTTTATTATTATACACCTACTTTACATATTATTTACACTTAATTTTCAAAAGGAAAATATTACCACGTTATATATATATATATATATACTATTCGTTATTATATTATTGTTTTATGTGATAAGACTTTTTGTTTCTCTTTTAGTGTATTCATTAATTTATTTTTATATTAGATACTGTTTATTTGTATTACGTTAAAAGCCGTTCAATAAATAAATAAATAAATATTTTTAACTTAATAATTACCCGCTACAGGGCAGATTTTTTTTTTGCATTTTGAAGACAAAGTATTGTTAAAAAAAAATTTAAATAAAGTAAATAATTGTCAAATGTAGAAAAAACTTTTGGGTTTTACCTAAAAAGATGTGTTGCACAGTAAAAAGTTCAATAAGTGGCTTGATACTTATTTTTAATACATTTCATTATATTTTTTTACTTAAACGATCTCCTGAAAAATCAAGTGTTTTGATATATGACGTTGTTGAAAGGAGTGAGCGATATATAGTATCAAACGTTTTGATCAATATCACTAGTCTGTTTTTGGTTCGTTTGATGATATTGCCTTTTAGCAATAAGCTCGTCAATGTACTTATTTATTGTCTGTACATGAAGTTCAAATAAATAAAGTAGTAATATTAATACTTACAAATATAAGACTATACTTTTTCTTCTTCTAACCCTTCTCTGCACCCCAATGGTGCATAGGGCACTGCATCGTATAGAAGCAGTGTTATCTTGATCGTTAAATACACGAAGGAAAGGTGATCAGCCTTCCGCTTCTGGTACCAGTCCAAGGTCATATTAAATAAATATAATACTGAAATATCACCCATATTTATTTTAACCCTCTTGGGAATCGAACCCGGGACCTCCAGCATGGTAGCCTAGCGCGCTAACCACTACACTATGGAGGCGGACAGACTATACTTATGTATATTTAATCTTAACTTTCCCGGTGAACGTTTTGACAATCGTTTCGGGTTTTTTGAGAGTGATTTCTTTTGAAAAGACATGCTTATGATGGATAGTATTTCATGGTTTTTTTCTTCCTCCTTTCGGTTGGCATTCCGTCGAAACAATTTCGTTTCTTTTGATCTCAAATTGCCCAGAGTAACGGATCGCGTCGCGTGCTCTTGACATTCCTACCATCCCCAAATTATGTATAACAATATATCCACTGTTCGCTTTGCCAATCACATTTCAATATTAAATATACATACTTGTAGTATATACACAGGGTGGCGCAAAATGAATCATCCAATTTTGTTTTTCAATAATGTATTAACTAAATTTAAAAAATATATATTTTCTCTGATGGAGAACTGTATTGGGAACATAACAATTGTTTTTTTTTTAAGTGGAAAAGACGATAGCTGTCAAGTGTCTGCCGCCAGTGTTGTTACACTTTTGCAACAGTTTGTATACTGCAGCTGTCTAGTTAACAAATGTAAAATAAGAGTGACGTGCGACGTTGTTTGCAAAAATTATAACATCTTCCGATAGGGTGACTATTTTTGCGCCAGCCTGTATAAAATACAAACCAATATAATTTCAATCACAACATTTTGAGTGTGTCCAAGTACTTTTGTTATACGTTCTGATATGGAAGTATGGGCATTCAGAGGGATAAAAACCTGTCATTGGCTGGTTTAACATCCAGTAATGAAGCATTTACCATTCCAGATTAACAACTGCACTTCTTAATTTTTCAAAACTTGTTTATATTCCCTATGATTGACACGTTCTTACGTATGTGAGTTCTCGGCATTATCGATGGATGATTTAATTTAAAAAAAAAACACATATATATATATATATATATATATATATATATATATATATATATATATATATATATATATATATATATATATATATATATATATATATTAAGCGAATAATTCTATTACGCACGTAAGCCCCGCCCCGTAAATGCCTTTTATTTTCTCCTTCATCTATGTTGAGATGTCAAAAATTAATTTAAAAATAACTCCTGAATTAGAGATAATCCAGATTTATGATCAACGATTTGGACATACTTAAAATGTTTTGACCGAAATTTGTGATTAAAACCGAAACTCCAGTCCTCGGTCCAGGAAGACCATATCATCGACTCGTTTTATGATGAATAATAAGGAAACCTTTGTAACTAATTACTGTACCTTGGCTCTACTATATTATGTACATGACGCAGCTTCCTGATACCATTAATGTCTGGACATACACGGAATAATAGACGCAGAGAAGGATTTGACAGGGTGTGGATTAGGTCGATCCTTTACCTTTTATTAAAATGTTACTTAGTTTTAAAATCACTATAAATATTTTATTATAACTTAATTATAATGTCTACCGATATCGAAGCTAACTTTATCAAGACTGATTTATACTAAAACACTATCTACTAAACCATTTTCAAAATATTTTGACGGTTAGGGAACGAAGCTTAGGTAGATCTCAAGTTTCTTTATTATTTTAGAAACCGGTAGACATTATAATTATGTTATTGTGGGGTGCAGAAAAGGGTTTGAATTGAATTTAATGTCCAAATCTTTGTTCACACATCTGATCACCTTACTTTATCTGATACTTTACACACGTGTAACATTCACCAATTCTACCCATGTTCGACAACTATACTACTAAAATTTTAGAAACTCCTAAGTAATTATTTATTATTAAATAAATTCTTGACCCTAATCCACCACTGCCGGCAAGTTGCTAACAACTGTCAAGTCACAGATGATGGAGGCTTAGAGTATACACATATATATAACGTTATATACTAGTTTATTTGTAAATGAGGTGTCAGGTGACTCGGTGTCGCCCGTAGCGCCGAATGTCCCAGTCAGGACGAGGACGTAAATATATTATGTCCCTACCTAATAATATTTATGTCCTCATACATCAAGGGATCCATTTGTAAGAAATCATATTATACAATTTGATGACGACATGAGAATAGTATGTCGGAGTGTATTTATGAATTATTCGAAGAGCATAGTTAGCTTAAGGCCCAATATACACGATAAATTGCAACTTTATTTTACCTGAACCCAGCCAACGTTTGACGCAATTGATTTTTTTGTACAAACACAGATTTTATATTGAAAATATAGTATTTCGTTTTAATATTTTTATCGAAATACATGTTTTTTTGAAAAAAAAAGAATTTTGAAAAGTAAGTAATACTGTCCGCCTCCGTAGTGTAATGGTCAGCACGCTCGGCTACCGTTCTGGAGGTCCCGGGTTCGATTCCCAGGGGGGCCAAATAAATGTAAGTGATTTTTTCACTGTAATGTTTATTCAATATTACCCTGGACTGGTACCTGAAGCGGAGTAGTGATCACCTTTCCTTCATGTGTTTACGATCAAGATAACACTGCGCTCATGTGATGCAGTGCCCTATGCATCATTGGGATGCGAATAAGGGTTTAAATGAATGAATGAAATAGTAATACTGTAAACCCAGGTAGCATTTGACGTAATATTTTTTTTTTTAAACACGACATTTCATTAGAGACAGCAAAAGTGGGATGAGAAAAGCTTTTATTAAGCAGAAAATCTTTCGTTTGAATGTGAGATCAGAATCCTGGATTATATTCACATAATTGAGAAACGCTGGAAAATACCATTTAATTTTTTTATCTAAGCTTACAATTTGACCCATTAATTTATTTAAAACATTTTGAGTTTGTCTAGTATACTAATGTCAAACATGATTGACGTACGACACAATTTGTAATAATTATAACATCTTCCGATAGGGTGATTAGTTTTGCGCCACCCTTTATAAAATGCAGTTCCACCAAGAAATGTCGGTACAATACTCAAATCCATACATATAAAAATGGTTTTCATGATGGCGTCTGTGAAGCGTTAGGTTTTATACAAAACTCAACAACTTCGCTATTACTCTTACACTGCGGACAATTATAATCTGATCCTCCAATTATGCTTCACTCGTAGCGAGATGTATTCAAATGAAATCGCCCGCAATGCAGCCTCCCACCTCGCAGGTCCTGGTTAGTACTAATGTCCTGCAGGGCTGGCGCGTGACTCCCGCGACGTCAATTTATTTATTTTATTTTTATTTCACCACACACGTGATTACAAATTGCAAATATGTGCCGACACTGAGTTTAGCCATAAAGAGGACACGTTTTACAATACCTACCTAATTGTAAAACTGTTTGAAAGAAAATTGTTTATGGTCGAACGATTTATTTCAGATCAACTTTTTTTTCTTAAAAAGAGAAATATGTATTTGTGTTTTATTATTTACACAAATTTATCAATTTCATGTTATTTCAAATTCTTATCTCATTATTAGAAATAGGTATCAAATTGTGGTAGAGTAGGTTCGAACCGAGAAACTCTGACTTAAGAGTCCGCGACACTAACCACGAGACCACAACCCGACACATGACACTTCATGACACATATGACACTTCATGTTTAGGTTTACGGGACCCATCTTTGGTTGGATCATGAAGGCTTTTATTTATTAGAGACCCTTTATTTACATGTCGCTCACTCCTTTTAACAACGTTATATAATAATAAAAAAACTTGATTTTTCAGGAGATCGTTTTTAAAGTTTAAAAATACAATAAAATTTTATTAGAAATAAATATCAAGCCACTTATTGAACTTTTTACTGTGCATCAGGACTTTTGAGGTGAAACCTGAATGGTTTTTCTCCATTTGAAAAATATTTAGTATATTTAAAAAGATAATTATACAGTACCTTTTCTTAAAAATGCAAAAACGGCACTTTTTGTCCTGTAGCGGGTAAATATTAAGTTAAAAATATGCCGCTTTTGCTGGGATATAGTACATTTTCTGGGCATTCTGAAAATATGGGCAACTGAAAATTTACGATTTTTGATATATGACGTTGTTGAAAGGAGTAAGCGAAATGTAAATATAACTTTTAAATGGTAAAACCCAGATTTGTGAACAAAGATTTGGACACACTCAAATTGTGGTGAATCTCAAAAATTACTTTGTTTTGTTCTCTAAATTAAAAACACTTCAATAAACCGTACAACATATGTTATTATTATTTAAAAAGAACAATACAATGATACGTGCTCTTAAAATTGAAGGTACCTAGCCTTTAGTATAAAATTACTTTAAGTTACACCTTTTAGGATACACCTAAAATATTTTGTATTAAAAATAACTGGTCAAAAATATAATAATTTCAGGCGTCTCCAAGTATGTAAAATAATTTAGAAATCTTACATACATTTCATGAAAGCTCTCTGCTAATAAAAAATCAACTTTCTGAATTCAACCATAGATGGTACCGAAGAAGTAGCATGCGGAAGGTATTTTCAATTGAAGCACAAATATAGCTTCCGAAATTCGAGTGGTCCAAAATTCGTCAATCATGTATAGAACGGTGAATTTTACTTAAAAGGTCCCGTGGCTAGTGTCACGGACTCTTAAGTTGGAGTTTCTCGGTTCGAACCCACTCTACCACAATTTGATCCCTATTTCTAATAATGAG
This sequence comes from Brachycentrus maculatus, assembly GCF_059751285.1. NCBI lineage: Eukaryota > Metazoa > Arthropoda > Insecta > Trichoptera > Brachycentridae > Brachycentrus > Brachycentrus maculatus. The sequence goes on along the minus strand of NW_028280979.1, from coordinate 332,834 downwards.
CCGCTTAGGCTCACAGAAATAGTATGAAATTGAAATATTGGTGTAAATAATAAAAAACACAATTTTTTTTTAATAATAATTATATTTAATTACAAATTATTTTATTTTATTAAAATTTATACATAAATTGAAAATCATAATTTGAATGTGGAATCAGGAGAAAAGATTTTATAAAAACGTTCATAAAATATAATTTAAAAATTAAAGTAGGTAGGTAGGTACCTATTGGAAATATCCGGAACCTTTTCTTTTTAACTGGATCCGGAATTGTAAAATATGTCGTATTCAAGTCGATTGTAAATGATTAGATTTCATTTCCCCTACATTTCTTCCTTTCTTGGCCTATTTTTGTCCCTCCGAAAAAACACACTCACAAATTATTTAAAGAGACTGCCAATTTAAAGAATTACAAAAAACGTCTCCATAGATAAATTCTCTCAAACAATATCTACTTTTATTATGTTCTTATTTTGAATAAAAAATACAATTCAATTATTCTCTAGTCCCTACGTAAACTAAGTAGGTACATGTTACCATATTTTATACTGCAATTAGCTTTTATATTTTTTGTACAATATTTAATTAATTTCTGTTGTATATTACATGAACATTATATACCACGTAATATATTCAATATTTGAAGTAATTATTAAATAAAGTTTTATTTAATTTATTGCTTTTTAAACTTTTTTGGCAGCAATTCAATAATCGATAGTTGGACGAGAATTGAGAACGAAATTTCAAGAAAGCGTCACGTTTGCTTGACACATTTTGTTACATGAGAGGGAAGAAAAATATAACATGTAGAGAAGGGAAAAGAGAGCTATACATTCCGACGCCGCGGGAATGGAACCAAAGAGGTCGTCGTATACACAACGAAATAAAGCAATAGAATAAGACGCTATACATGAACAGCTGAAGTAGCATACGTTGTGTAAGTAATATTTATCATTGTGTTTATGTTATTTAACTATTTTTTTTGTTGTGTTATGTTTATTAAATGTTTTCATTGTTCATCATGTTTTAGGTATACAAAAACTTATTGTATTTTAGAAAAAATACGTGTGTGATTGTATGTATTAGACAACAAAAAAAATATTTTGATAAAGTCAAGCGAGTTTACTTCATCAGTTAGTGACTGAAAGTATATAAACTAAATTTTATTCTATTTTGGTACGTGACAGCTTTTTCATTCTTTTCCCTGATATTTACCATATTGTAAAGACCCTCCGTCGAATAACATAATTGAGATTTAGGCGAATGACCAGAAAAACCAATAAACATTTCTCGATGGAGTTTCATTGTGATGACACTTATTTATTTGGTAGTTCAAATAGATTTTTCTAATGCTTGCCACACACAAACTTATTTATTGACCAATAAGCACTTTCATCCAATGACGAGCATGTTCAGACTTGAATATTAATAGTAAATCGAACGTTGCGTTCCATTTTTTTTTAAGAGACGTGACCTTGACAGAAGCTGAGCTGAATTCCAATATATTGTAGATTGAACAGTTATTAAGGTTTTTTTGATCGGAGACATTAAGAATTTCCCGATTTATAATGTTTGAATGTCAAATTTATGAAGAGAAATTTGGGTTATATTACTTATATGTATTAAGCTAAGCCTCGGATTTATTCCACATTTTAATCCCACTTTATTCCAGCGCCACTGCGAAAAGCTGGAAAAGATTTAAAATTTTGCTGAAACGAGAATCCGACGAGTCATTAAAATTTCAATTCAAATTATTATTTAAGTAAAGTTCTCGTATGAAATTAAATACCCATGAATATTTGAAAATGTGTTTAATAACGCTAAATGTTGGTATTAATGATATTGTTTCATGACTTGCTGGTGAAGTTATGATGTTCAATTTAAATATTATATTAAATGAAATGCAGCTTAATTAGAAAAATACAATCTCAAAGTCCTTTTAAAATCCCAGGATTTCGGAAATTAGAAAAAAAAAGATTCTGAGATCTTTAAATTCATTCCGGAATTGAGCAAACTTTATTGTAAAAGGTATTTGTTTCCTTATTTCCAACGAAATATTGTTTTAATTTAAATATTTTTAAAAACAAACAATACCGTTATAATAAAATAACAGAAGTTTGAGATATAATATTAAAGAATTGAACAACAACTTTTTTCTTTAATGTTTATGCTCATACGGTATCAAAATTAATTTTAGAAACTAACACGTGAGTCACTGTATAACTGTTTTGGAAAATTAATTATTTCAAGGTTGATTTTATTGGTACTATAACAATTTTTAAATTACGTACATATGTGTAAAATATAAATAACCAAAAAGATCCTAGGTAATCGAACTAAAATTATAAGGAAACCTTATAATCTTGTTTTCTTACATATGAAAAAATAAATAACTGTATGAATTAAGTAAAATATATTTATGCCAGCAGTAAAATAATTCTTATTTTTTCAGCCATTTCTTAATTAAATAAATTTTTTATTGTTTTTGGTTAAGTTTTAGTTTTTAACTATTAAAACTGCTATCTGATTACAAATTAAATTAACTTATATGAAAATTTTACCAAAAATATTTTTTTATTCTTCGTTATACACAATATGTTTATGCAAACATAACTAAATTTATTTTATGTATTTAAGTCTAAAAATTCCATTTACGTGGTTAAAAAAATATAAAAAATGTCTCTTTTATCAGAATTCGGACAAATGTTTTTTTTTTAATAGTTAATTTTATTATAAAATTATTATAGTCCCCGCTATAATGTAATGGTAAGTACAATATAGCAAAGCACCTGCAGTGAAGAATGATTTTCAGACGACTCAAAATATATAATACTTATTTTACACTAAAATGTATATATGTATTATTAATTTGTGTAGGAAGACTGATACATGAAACTTAAAACTGTCTAATTGTCTTGTTGCTTTCGTGAAATTCATGATCTAGAAAAAGTAATATCCATCTAAAACAGTGCCTTTTGCACCATTGGGTATGGATGAATAAGATATTTGATCAACGCAAGTATTATACAAAGAATTATGTTTTAAATTATTAAAGATAAAATTTAGCACATCTTTATTTCTTTCATTCTGTCAGAGCCATACTCAAAGTAAAGTAAATATAATTATTTGTAAAAAAAATACTTTTTGTAATTTTTCGACTAACAAGTAGGTACCTACTGAGAAAAGTTATAAGTCAACTGTTGATCTTTATTTTGGAATGCTGGTCACACTGTGCACGAATGCAATCAAATCCTTTTTCTATGGATTTCTTTCTTGTATGTTCTATGGACTCTGGATTGTCATTTTGGATTGGATCGGTTTTTTGTCATTTGTGCGGTTTTCTGTCAAAAACTAAATAATAAAATAAAATTTTGTGCATTTCTCTAATACACGAAATAATGCCAATTTTTCGGAGCCATTACTGTTCCGTTTTTTATTTGTTCATGTAGAAAGGACACTGTTTTTGTTCCTGTGAACCGTTGTTGTTCTTGTAAATATCCAATCGATCGCTGTCATGCCGATAAAAGGAAGGCACTGTGATACGCTCAGTAGGGTATCTGAGTCATTTCGCCCTTTCGTCAAAGAAGTATTACGTGACTTAAATTTTGGTAATATATAAATATTATTTCGGCCAACATTAAAGCAAATTTATATTTACAAAACTGTCAGTTGCACGCCCTGAAATCCAGATGAAAAAAACGAAATGCGGATTCGTCACTTTAAAAATTTGACTAACTAATGAAATAACCATCATGCCGCTTCCCGCAGGGGTAGGCAGAGAGAATAGAACGCCACACCAATCTGTCTTTGCACACAATCTTCGTCCCTTCCATATATCTTCTCATATGCACATGCCGATTATTTCTACACCTGACCTGTGACCACTTTCAAGTATTTGAAATATTTGATTGTGCCAAGTTTTTCTCGGTCTTCCTCTGCTTCTATTACCAACCACATTCTCAAAAAATTGTTTAACTTTCCTTTTTACACTCATTGGATTCACATGCCCTAACCATCTCAACACACCCTTCATAATTTTATTGATAATGCCATTCAACATCTATCACACAGTGTTTTGCCGCACATTTGTCTTAACAGAACGCATTTAGACTGCATTAAGTCTACTTTCATCCTTATTTTGCCAACTCCATGCTTCACAGCATATATTAGGGCTAATATTAACACACTTCGGATTGGTGTTATTCACGCCTGAAGACTGCCGGCGACAGGATTTGATAATTATGCATACATTATTTAATTCTCTCATTAATTCCTCTCCTTTCCTTCTCCTTTCTGCATAATTTTTTTTTATACCATACCCTTTTTTATCTCGGAATGTTTTTAATGGTTATTTAAACATAAATGTGGAATGGTTTAATTGGCTTTATTTTTATTAATGTAACTATTGTTTATTATACACTTTTTTAAATGTAAAGCTGTACAATTCCCGAACAAATAAAAATAAAATATAGTTAAGACCTTACCAAAGAGATTAGTAAATAATATTCATTTAAAAACATTAAATATGTAATTCCTTCTTTTCTGACTAACAAAAAGCAACATTTAGGGATATTCACATTTTTAAACCACATTTTCATATGGTGTACAAAATACATATCACCGGTACGCGCGGAAGATCTTAGCACTGTAAGGGAAAGATTAACAAAGAGATTGGTACATAATATTAATATAAAAACATTAAATATATAATTCCTTCTTTTCTGACTTCAAAATGAGGCCGGCGCAGAAGGTAAAAATACCCTTCCTGTCCTTAAGCATCAATCGACCAAACGGGTAAAAATACATTTCCTGTCCCTAGTGTGTTAAATTAAAATTTTAATATTAAAAATTATATTGTATCGACACTACATGAGAGCTATGTAAATTTCATGTATTTCTATCTTATCTGCCTGTCCATATACAAGCGTGTATGTATGTATACATATCTCTCACCCCTTTCAAGAACGTCATAAATCAAAAATCGACAATTCTCAGTTGTGCACTTTTTCGGAATGCCCAGAAAATGTACTATATCCCAGCAAGAGCGGCATATTTAAAACTTAATATTTACCCGTACAGGGCAGAAAGTGTTGTTTTTGCATTTTTAAGAAAGGGTATTGTTTAATTATTTTTTTAAATATACTCAATATTTTTCAAATGGAGAAAAAAAACCTTCAGGTTTTACTTAAAAAGATCTGTTGAACAATAGAAAGTTCAATAAGTGGCTTGATATTTATTTTTAATACATTTCATTATATTTTTAAACTTTAAAAAAGATGAAAAATCAAGTATGACATTGTTGAAAAGAGCTTTATATTTTATATTATGTAATAATGCTTTATATTTTTTTATGTAATAAGTATATGATGAAAATAATTATGTATATAAAATAAAATAAATGAGTAATTGAGTAATTTTTGCAGGTTTGTGCAGGTCTAAAGTTGATTTTGAGAAATTCCGGAGCTCTTCTCATTCCAAGACCTCTTTGGCTGATCAGTTCACGCTGATACTTCCGTACGCTGGAAATTATTTGAAATGGGACGTGTTGTTTGATGCTTCCTGTCCGTGGCTGGCTCCTGACTTCCGTTTTGAGGATGAGAGCTTTCTCGCCAATGCGGATGCCGACTTCATCGATAAACACATTCCCAGCCTGGCTAAATGGAATGATGACGATCCAAAATCTCTCAGTAACACTCTTCATGAAATGATAGTATTGTATCGGGAATACCAGGTATGCACATCTTTATATTAATGATAAATTCAATGGTCCGCCTCCGTGGTGTAATGGTTAGCGTGTTTAGCTACCGTGCTGGAGGTCCCGGATTCGATTCCCAGGGGGGGTGAAAATAAGTATTACTGGTTTTACACTTCAATATTTATTTAATATTACCCAGCACTGGTCCCTGAAGCGCAGGAGTGATCACATTGTTTTCATGTAAGCAACGATCAAGATAACACTGTGTCAATATGATGCAGTGCCCTATGCACCATTGGGTGCAGATAAGGGTTAGAAGAAGAAAATGCAATGTATGGCTGAGTCTGGTCAAATTGGAAAAAAAACACATTAGTATTAAAATAATATTTTAATTTTCATATTTGATATTGTGCCATTTTCCCCTTATTCTTTCAATAAAAACATTTATGAAAATTTCTTCTCCTTCTTCAAACTTTTATCCGCACCCCGATGGTGCATAGGGCACTGCATCATATGAACGCAGTGTTATCTTGATCGTTAACACATGAAGGAAAGGTGATCAGCCCTCCGCTTCAGGTACCAGTCCAGTGTAATAATGAATAAATATTAGAGTAAAAGAATCACTTATATTTATCTGACCCCGCCCCCCCCCCCAGTATTATGTACTTGTCTTGTAAAAATTAAACATGTATGTCGTTTTTAGAAGCGTCTTTTGAAAGCGGATGAGGAGTCAAGGGCGTACTTTGAGTACACGGCGCTGATTGGTGATTCCAGCACACTTGAGAATGATGTTGAAATATTGGTTGGACGAGGAGAGTCGGTTAGTTTTATGATAAAACTCAACATCGACTGCTCCAATCTACCTGCTTTATTTGCTGATGAGTAAGTTCGTAATCTAGAAATAACTTTTTATACACAATATCTTACAACGACAATATTAACCCGTCTGGGAGTGAGTTTCTGAGGACAAAACGTTATCTGGGGAGTGAGTTTATTTTCCTTTTTTTTTGCATAATATTATCATAGTCAATGCTAAGTATCAAATTTTCTTGAATAAAAAAAATACATGTCCACCAGTAAACACGATTTATATTAAAATTGTACACATTTAATTTTGTCTGTTTTCTTTGACAACGTCATTACGATGACGTCACATCTACTTGGTTTTAAGTAAAATGTTGTGGGTAAAACAGAATAATGATATGAAGTGTGGTTTTAGTGTTTAAATACAACCACAGATGGCAGTACAGGTACCATTTTAGAAATAAATGTCACCAGGCTCTAGTTATTAAGGTGGAGACTGACCGGAGCATTTCGTCGTAACATCGCTCGCGGCGAGCATCACCGAGCATCCGAAACTATGAATAGAGCACTCGGCTCGGTGTACTTACTGCCTGAATGCTCGCATTTTAACGTGTTACGTTACGACAAAATGCTCCGGTCAGTCTCCACCTTAACAGCCGGGGTTCTTGTACGCCCATAATCCTTTGAGAAATTTTTTTTTAGATAACCATATATGGCCATACTCCCAAACAGTTTAAAATATTTTCTATTTTTATAACATATCAGTGATTCTATAATGTAACATTTTCCTATATTATTATTCCTGTAATTTAAGATAATAATGGATAGATATTTCCATAGAGTGACTGTCGAATTATTTAATGATATTTTAAATTAAATATTGTATCACTGTAATTTCAGCATTTATGAAAATCCTGGCGGAGAATGTGCAGTACTGCTAGTGAAGTATCCGAACCCATCAGTTGCTGAGCTCAAAATGTCCCCACTGGTCGTACGAGCCCTCGGGGATATAATGCTGCCATCGTAAGTGTGTTGAAATACAATATAGACATGTATAATAGTCATCCGGAAAGTAGTACCCGTTTGGGAATATAAAAAAAATTAGTATATCGCTCACTCCTTTCAAGAACGTCATAAATAAAAAAACAGGAGAATGTTTTTAAAGTTAAAAAATATAACACAATGTATTAAAAATAAATATCAAGCCACTTATTGAACTTTTTACTGTGCAACAGATCTTTTTAGGTTAAACCTGAATGTTTTTTCTCCATTTGAGAAATATTTCGTATACTTAAAAAAATAATTTAACAATGCCTTTTCTTCAAAATGCAAAAACAACACTTTCTGCCCTGTAGCGGGTAAATATTAAGTTAAAAATATGCCTCTTTTGCTGGCATATAGTACATTTTCTGGGCATTCTGAAAACATGCACAACTGAAAATTTACGATTTTTGATTTATGAAGTTCTTGAAAGGAGTGAGCGATATGTCAACAAATACTTTAGCCTTCTTCTTGTGTCCAGTATTGAAGAAAGGCCTTCTTCATGGACTTCCACAGTGCAGGCCCGCCACTTTCCTAATGTCATCGGACCATCTTTTCTGGGGCCTAACTACTGTTCATGCTTCGTCCATCTATCATCAGACATACGTGCCACATGACCTGCCCAGTTCCACTTTTGTTCCGCGATTCTTTGAGCCACATGTTACCTTGGACTATTCCCCTATCCAAACATTCGTTTTTCGATCCCTAAGGGATATTTGTAGCATCTTACTCTCCATTGCTCTTTGTGTTAACCGAAGTTTATATATGATTCGTTTTGCTAGGGTAAATGTCTCGAATACATATGTGAGCACTGGGAGTACACGTGCATTGAATGTTTTCCTCTTCACAAACAAATATGAAGGTTTTATTTATGAATAACATACCTTAAATTACTTCTGTACATAGTCACGTAGCAAATACGAGAATTTATCGTAACGTGTGACGAGTTTTTGTATTACACCGTCATATTCCTCCGCCATCAGTGTATAGAGATTTGTAGTCAGCTCTTTATCACTTGCTGATAAATTTAAGTAGGAATGTAAAAGCTGCTTAAAATTGATATATAAACATTTCATAATAAAATATGTAATGAAAGTGCAATTTTTTTCTTCTTTTTACAGAATTCATCAAAATTCAGTTTTAATAGACTACGTGCCTATGGTCACAGAATTGATTAATAAAAAGGTATGTATAAAATCTCTTTATTTTTTTCTACAATGTTATAAAATAGCCATCATTTGAATATTATATATTCAATACTATTCGTATTTAAAGCGTTTACTTTTTGGTTAGACATTTTTATTTATATTTTTTTTTACAAAAATGTTACGTGAATTTTTTAAAGATAACGGCGATCATTGAAAATGAGAAAAGTCGCCAAGAAATGCTTTCTCGATTCATCATCAAGTACGAAGGCGGCATTCTGGAGCATGATTCAAACACAGCATCTTTCCTTTTGGAAGTGGACAATTTCTACTGCATTCTTCACATTGAAATTGGTAAGTAAACCGTTAATAAGAACATTTTGACATCTCGACATAGATGAAGAGGAATATAGAAGTCTGGGTATTTACAGGGCTTATGACCTATCATGGGCCGGTTAAGTGATCACTTTACACACATGCAACATTCACCATTAAACTCATGATCGACGACCACACTATTCAAATTTCAGAAGTTCTAAATACATTCTTCAATTGATACCTTCTTTTGTGTACAAGTTCTTGACACCATCTGTGGTTAAGTTGAGTAAGTTTTAAATAAGCAGAGACCTCTATGAAATGTTTGTAAGATTCTTTCAAAATTATTAATACAGTATACATATTTTAACCAATTATTTTATTTACAACATTTCGAATATGTCCAAATCTTTGTCCACATAGCAGTTATTTTTTATGTTGATACAGGATATGTACAAAGATTGTTCACAAAGACACATTGGTGTGGTGTTCTATTCTCTTTACCTGCCCTTGCGAAAATGGCGTTAGTTAAAATTTTCTTCAGTTAACTGAACTGAAGTTCCACAAAACCATTTTCTAATTCTGAAATAATAAAATTGTCAACAAATGCAAAGAAAACAATGCATACAATTAACTTTTAAAAAAAGGAATAACCATCAAAGCCTCTATTTTAGAGGCTTTGAGGGTTATTCCTTTTTTTAAGTTAAGAACTCTTACCTGCACATAAGCCTCTATTTTTGAGGCTTGTGTGCAGGTAAGGTAATAAGGATAGAGAAGGTTAATGTGATTTTTCACAAAAACCCAGACCAAATGAAAATAAATCTTTTCATTAATTGATTCGGCAGTCACTTTGTGGATTACACTTAGATATTAATCTATCCATTTTTAATTTAAGTTTTACTTAACCACTATTCTTTAAAATCTATTGTGACATGTTTTGATGCATTCCGCGTCATCGTATGGTATTTTAAAATTATGCAAATTGCAACTAACGTGTCACAATAGATTTTTAGAAATAGTGGTATTTACCATGTAAAACTTAAATTATAAATAAATAAATAATTAAAATCTTTCTTGAATTTATTTTGCAATTACAGTAGAATCGCGATATAAGTAATCGCGATATATCGAAAAATGACGTATATCGAAAAAAAAAACCAAATTTATTCCCTAAAACTAATTTTTCATACAAAAATGCATTTATATAACGAAATCCCGTTATTATGTATAACAAAATCACTTTTGTCCCGTACGAAAAAGTGCCAATACATTTAAGTAAATTTATAACAAATAAAAAATGTTATGATAAAAATATTTCAAAGCCGCGCCGCCGCGGCGCCGCGCGGAAATAAAAAATATTAAGATAAAATTATTCAAGCCGCGCCGCCGCATGCGGATGGTTTTATGGCGATTTTTAAAAGTAATTCAATACAATATCCCATCAGCTTGAGTAATTAGTAATTAGAGTCAATGAGTCAGTGAAATGATTTACTTTAGCAATAATAATTCTTTAGTTGTGTCGCCTACTTTCAAAATCCGCTAGATCCAGTTTTATAAGATTTTAAAATAAATACTCTATCGGAATGCCAATTGTGGTTTTTATTGTTCAAAATTTTTAAATACTTGAAAACCCCGCTAAAAAATACTTAAAAACAGCGTTGTATTTCAAATTCCGATATATTCATGAAACTTGCCTTCTGACCCATATCCGTCAATCAGAGAGCGGAGATAGGTCAAAAGTTAAGATGACGTCATTATCGATTTGTGACTCGTGTTTTTTTTTGAGTACTGAAAAACTTTCCAAAAAAATGGGAAAATTCTCTATTTTAAAATATTTTATATAAAGATAGACAAATCTTTGAAACATAAATGTTATCCGGAGAATTTGGATTTTTTTTGTAAAATCGACTTACATGGATCTGGCGGATTTTGAAAGTAGGCGAAGTAGTTATAATCTCTCTTCTTATTTCAATGAAATTATTTCTGTAGGCCATAAAAATTCTCAAGTATATTCTCTCCCATAATCAGTCCACCTGCTTATCTCAATGGTAGACAATAATAATTCTCAAATTACAATCCATCTTTTTATCTCAATGAAATGATTCTGTTGACAATAATAATCCTCAAATTGCATCCGTCTTTTATCTACATCGTAAGGGCATTTGTCCACTACACGGAATAATTTTACCGTCCGTCCGACACGTCAGTTTGCGTTTTAAAACGACGATTTTACGATCGAATTTACGCGCAACGTGTTTACGCACCGATCAAGAGCTCCGATCCGAAGAAATATGGACAAAAGCACAAGCCAATCCAAGCCAATCGTCATTTTAAAACGCTAACTGACGTGCCGGACAGTAAAATTACACGGAATTTCGGGCAGTGGACAAGCGCCCTAAGTGGGGCGTAGTGTCGGGTAAGACAATCTGCACACTATTGGACTAGCGGAGTAACGTGTTACGACGTACGACATGCACGCATACTTACAAAGCACGCCACACGCGCAAACACAGAAACGTTTGTGTATTTTTACGATTTTATGTTAGGATTTGATTCCCGATTTTTTTACAAATTATTTATTTCCGTCGCTGCAAATGAATGACATTATGAATAACATTTACCAGACCCAACATTACAAAATTGTTTTATTTAAACTTTAAATATGGCCAATAAAAGCAACTAGGAATATTAAATATGACGGACAATTTGGACAAATACGAATTTGTCCGTTTTATACGGATTTTGAAGGAATAAAGAGATCAAACGGAATTTGAAGGATTATAACGGAATTTTAACGGATTTTAGGAAATTTTTAGCGACGGCGAAAAAAAATTCATCGCGTAAATTTTGGAAAAAAAAATTTTTTCGCCGTCTCGTAATTTCGCAATTTCGTAATTTCGCAATCTCAATATCGAAAACTACTCTTTGACGTCTGACAACACTGGCCGTCAGTAGCGCGCAAGCCGTTCTCGTTCTCGGCTTTGGCGGCTACTTGTGATATTATTATATTTGATGTTATTATTCTCATTTTCAGATGCATATTTACCAGACCCAACATTACAAAATTGTTATATTTCAACTTTAAATATGGCCAGTAAAAGCAACTATGAATATTTACGTTTTTCCTGTTTTAAAATCACATTCTCATATTGTGTACAAAATACATACGAGTATCATCGATTCCCGCGGCACTTTTATCACCGTAAGGTTAATAAGAAAACTAGTGAAAATATGTAGATATTCAGTTCCCTATGGCCCCCTTCTCCTTTGTTTGCAGAACTTGCGATCTTTTTGAAAAGCCGCGCAACATTTTTTGCAACGGCGCGCAACATATACATACTAAGTATGATTTAAAAAAATTCGTTATATGTGGGAATTCGTTATTACGAATTAATATTTTTTGTTCCCTTGGATTTCGTTATATCGCGATTCTACTGTAGCGGGAATCGAACCCATGATCCCAGTTTTGCAGTCGAGCGTGTACTCAACAAAAAGTTTCTATTCCAACATGATAGAGTCTCAGATATTTAATTTATTGTTTCGGCATTCACTTTGTAAGTTGCAAATGAAAACACTTGTTTTTTATCATTTTAGTTATATTTATTTTATTAAAACGACTAGTTTAGACCTGAAGCATTGCTTCCGAAACTAGTCGTTATAATAAAATAAATACAACTCAAGTGTTTTTCTTTAACAATGGTCTAAGCGTGTTTTTTTTATACATAAAATATAGAAATTATTCTGTTTTTTTTTTACAGGGGTCAGTTTTCCGGAGAAGCCACCAATATTGACGTTACGATCCATCTACCATAGCCACAAACGGAGACCCAAAGTGAAGACTCTGCCACTGTGTCCTTATGAAAGAGTACAAGATTATATTGCGGAGCAAATAGAAATCTTCAAGCTTGAATGTTCAGAGGCCATAATAATAACGACGGAAAACTAAATACTTCCGTGCAAATTTATATATTTACGCCATTTTTATTTTTTTGTTTATATTATTTTAACATGAAATAAATTGTATTTGTGAATACTTTTTACTAATTATTTTGTGTTGTCTTTGTTCAACTTCATGACCATCTTTATACTAACACATATTATGCGGAAGGCGACTTTTATGGTCATTGTAGCGGGTGACTGTTTTTTTATTATTTTATTGCGATATTTAAGGTGTATAGTGACATCTGTTGAATTTTCGTTAAAGCTTTATTAAAATGATATAACTCGGGATTCTCCCACTCTCAATACTAGTACCAACCACTCTTTAGTAAAAATATTGATTTTTTTAGTGTAATTACTTTTATCTGCCTCTAGCACTCAGGTGGGGTCAAATAAATATTTGTGATATTTTACTCTAATATTTATTCAATATTACCCTGGACAGGTAAAGAAAGGTTAATAAAACAATTAAAAAATCAGACAGGGTTAAAAATGAAAAGAATCCATAAATTTTTATAATTTTTATTTTTCCGTAATTAATACATTGACATAAATGTCAACATTTGTGACATTCAGACTTAGTATGTACAAATTATTTTTACATCGTGGCTCATTTTTATAAATCCAATCATGTAATTTCAAAATAAACAAATTAAATTAAATAAAAATATAAATAACTATTTGAATTGTAACGAAAATCTAAATTAAATAATAAAATAGGTGATGGAATTAATGATTATAAATCCATGCATTTGAGGTGAATGTTATATGCAGGTATGTATATTGAAAAACCACTATTGGAATGCCGAAAGCATAATGTTCTCTTTTGCAGTTACGGATATAAATATGTACGCATAAATAATTAAATTAAATCAGCCTTACGTCGTATAAATGCATGACTTACAACAGTCACGTCACATTTCACGTCTTTGCGAAGCCACATCCAATTCATCACATAAATGAAAATTGACAATTTTTCCAAGGAAACTTGTATTGTGATGATCCGCCCTTTTTAAATTTAATCAATTGCGCATTGTGTAATTCGACGATGAAGCCAGATGTATTAAATTGCACTAGATTCACTAAAACAGTTCTTGTCCACAGCACAGAAGTGTTTTTAAGGAATAACAGTTTGTTTTTTTTATTTATAAATATATATTTTTAAAGCTCGTCATGGTCTTCCGCGTCAATTTCATCTTCTTGTGAGTTCTCATTGTCGGCGGCGCTGTCTTCCTGACTGGCGGAGAAGTCCTCCTCGTCGGCTTGCTCGTCCAGTGGAATGCCGAGGGTCTGCCTCATCATCTGCTCCACATTGTGCGCAAACTCGGCAGTCTCTTGCAGCATGTAGCCAGACCTGAAATAGTTTAACAACATTATTAAAAAAAATTATCAAATATATTTATAGATCTCTACCCAAAGCATATCGCTTACTCCTTTCAACAACGTCATATAAAAGTACTTGATTTTTCAGGAGATCGTTTTGAAAGTTTAAAAATATAATGAAATGTATCAAAAATAAATATCAAGCCACTTATTGATCTTTTTACTGTGCAACAGATCTTTTTAGGTAAAACCTTAATATTTTTTTTTCTCCATTTGAAATATTTAGTATATTTAAAAAAATTATTAAACAATACCTTTTCTTCAAAATGCAAAAACAACACTTTCTGCCCTGTAGCGGATAAATATTAAGTTAAAAATATGCCGCTTTTGCTGGGATATAGTACATTTTTTGGGCATTCCGAAAACATGCACAACTGAAAATTGTCGATTTTTGATTTATGACGTTCTTGAAAGGAGTGAGCGATATGTTATTGGTAAAAGTGGTTACCTGAGTATCGCAGTCTTGTACATCATGTTGGCGATCTCTTTCGCTTTGGCGTCTTCCGGATTGTCATTCACTCTCCGGAGCAGTTCCTTGATGAGGGGATGTCGAGGATTGATCTCCAGAGACTTCTTCTGGTTCAAGTAATAACTGAAAATATAGAAAAAGGTTGTCCAAAAGGTTATTAATGTATATAGCGCCATTTTCATGAAATACTACTGAGTACAAATTAAAATTTCTATCGACTCAAACGAAACTCATCCGCTGATAATATTTGTGGATGAAAATTTAAGTTAAAATTCAACACTGACAAATGTCAGTCTACAACCAGATCAGGCGCTGCCATCATCTACGCAGCATTTAGAAAATTTGCAGCCTAAATTATTTGCATCATATTATTCAGCTATCATAAAGCCATAATTTATTTCTTAGATTTTTCAATAAAAGTTATGCATTATAATTAAATAAATTATTGATCATTTACATCTTATAATTATTTGTTATATTACAAAAATTTAAGTTACAAAAAGAGAAACGAGAAAAAGAAAACGCATGAAGCCAATTTTATTTTTGCGAAAAGTAAGTTGTGTAAATCTGTGATTTGAATCGATATAAATAATGATGATAAAAATAAAATTTAATACACACATTGCAAAACTAAAAAAAAAATTTCATTCAAAACTAGATCTTCAGTGCTATGCGTATGGCGTCAAAAGGAAATGGACATTACGCGAGCAGCATTTGCTAGTTAGTCATTTAGTTGATTTTTTTATAATTTTGCATGTATTTAGTTAAATAAAATCCGAGAGATATATTCGTCGCGCTGAAGATAAAACAGAGTGTTTATAAACCATCAAACACATTTTACTTTTGAAATATTTATGATTAAATCATGATTTTTCCTGCAAAGTAATCCAAGAAGTCCTGGTAACCAAAGGGTTAAGATACGCAAAATGATGTGTCCATATTAGTGATGTAAGTAATATGTACATGTATATCAGTGTCCCGCAAAGTATGTGCCGCGGCACACTGGTGTACCGTGGTGAATAGTTAGTGTGCCGCGGAAAAAAGTCTAGTTTTGTGAAGATAACACTTACGACTCAGTTAATCAAGCTCACAATTTTAATAATATATCAATATTTAATAAGCTTCATTTTTTTCTTTGGTATATCAATATTTAATAAGCTTCATTTTTTTCTTTGGTGTACCTCTAAAATTTCTCGATTTGGCAGGTGTACCTTAAACGGAAAAAGTTTGCGGAACACTGATGTAGATAATAGTGCCTGACTTATTAATTAAAAGGAATATGTACCTTCTCTGGGCGTCGTCGGCCTTCTGGTGGGCGTTGGACATGGCGAGGCGCTCCATGTTGCCGGTCCAGCCGAACATGCTGGCCACCAGCGCGCAGGGCGAGGAGCTGAGGCGCTCCGACACCAGCGCCTTGGTGATCTGGTCCTTCAGGGCCACGTCTCCCAGCCAGTTGAGCAGGGGCGCGTACGTCTTCTTGTATGTATCTGCCAGCTCCTTCTGGCTCTCACCTGACAAAAAAAAAATGCACATGGAATTGTTGGATAATATATCCAGAATAAAACAATGTTTGTTGGATTGAATTCTATATTTATTTATGTATATGTTAATACGTGATGCGTTTCGTCTTCTTAGTACATTTTCAAATACTGACAGTCTTTAATAATGAAACGCGTCACATATTAACTTATACATAAATAAATGTAGAATTCAATCCAATAAACTTGTTTTATTTGGGATATATTACCCAACAATTCAATATGGAATTCTACCAACTGTCTGCACAGCTGTCCAAATTTAAAACACAGTAAGGGACATTTTTTTGTAGTAGGTTTTTTTTGCATTTTTGGACTAAGTAGAGTCTACTTAGTCCATAAATGCAAAAAAAACCTACTACAAAAAAAATGTCCCTGTGTTTTAAATTTGGACAGCCGTGCAGTTACAATAAATAAAAAATGCACATATACATAATTGACTCTGGCCAATATCTGTACCCGACGCATTCTCAAGTCCTTTGGACACGTTGCGCGTGGCAACGATGATAGCCTGGAACGACTAGTTGTGATCGGTAGCGAAGAGGGAAAAGAGGGAGAGGAAGATCCCCACACGATGGACCGATCAAGTTAAGGCAGCAGCAGGCACCTCGGTGGTAAAGCCGTACAATTCCCAAATAAATAAAATAAACTCACTCTCGGCCAGTGAAAATCCTTCCTTGGCGACGTTCTGGAACTTCTTTCCTTCGAATTCGGGCAGGGCAGAGATGGCGTACTCGTCCACGGCCTCCACCAAGTACAGGACTTCGTAGCCGGCCTTCAGGAGACGTTCCACAAACGGAGACTTAGCAACCTGAAGTTTAAAAACTAGCTCTTTTAAAAGAGTTGCCACTGAAACAGTTCACATGACATACACATAAATGAGCTTTGCATGGAATCCCGTGTTTTTTTTTTTGTAAGCTGTCCCACTGCATGCCCAGATCTGATACAGAAGCATCTAGGCTTCCTGACAGATCTGCTTTTGCTAAGCAATTTTTTCTTAACTAAGTTGCGAAATTTATTAAAAATGTGTAACAACATAAAATTGTATCTCGATTTTACTGTGAATTTTACATTTAAAAACTTTCAATTTACCTGTCACTGCCAATCTAAATAAATACAAGATTGTAAGTCCATCACCAAATTTTCTAGAAGTACCCCAGTGTAGGCAGTGAAAGGGATTAGTGTTTAGTTCAATTAGTCAGCTAGATCCGATTCCGACTCGACGTTGGCCGGTACACACTCGCCCACAACCCCGACCAGCACAGCAGACAGACACGGAACAGTGCAAAGCCATTTACAGAAAATGGTCAGTCATCGCATTTCCACTCAACCATTATTCATCGACACTATTTCGGATCCTTTTCACAAGTAACGACACATATATTTGGAATCCCATGAATTAAAAGTACTGTTTAATATAATCAATGATGCTAAAGTTAGGACTCAATATGAATATCAGCAAAACAGGTTTATGGTATTCAGCCATCAGACTACGCACAAGCACGTTTCAAGTTAAACATGGCTAGTATAGAGAGAGTTGACAAATTTAAATGCCTTGGAAGTGACCTTTTTCTAGGGATGGAAAAATTGATGAAGATATAGAAAGGAAGAGAATATGGTGCACTGAAATCAGTTATAGCAAATAAAAACCTATCAGCGAAAGCTCAACTGGCACTACATAACAGAGTCCCGGTTCCAACCTTAATGTATGGAAGTGAGGCATGGAGTCGACAAAAGAAGGATTAAAGTAGACTGAATGCAGTCATAATGGATTCTCAGAGATTTAGTTGAGATGGTCTGGGAATGTGCAACAAATGAGTGAGGAAAGAACAGTATAATGAATTCATGGGGCCAATGAAGTTGGAAAAAGGAGCTGAGAAAGACTGAGGAAAACTTGGCATGATCAGATATGTTAAATACATGAAAGCGGTCAGGTCACTCGAAATAATCGGCGAGTATGTATGGGGAGATGCATGAATTTGAAAGAGGAAGAATTGAATGTTTGTAAACATTAACCCTTATAGTGCTGAGCTTATTTTCACATATTTTGCATAAATTGCTAATTGCTTTTCATCATCACTACTTGACGAAATTGACATTTTGACGGTAGAAATAAAAAACATTTACTTAAAAAAATACAAAAATCAATTTTAAATTCACAGCAAAATAATTTTAAATGGTTATTTATAAATGTTATTAACTTATTGAAAACGTTATACATGCGCGCGCTAAGACACGTCCGTACAGGTCGATACCTAAATCAAATTGCGCAATAGTCGGTATTCCGACGCACCGCACTTTATACGCATTAATAGAGAGTCCATCTATCGACGGTTCGCATTCTAAGGGTTAAGTAAGGCATTATTGTATTCTCAAGTAACAGCTGACTACGAAAAACATGAAGAAGAAGATGGAAGAATTAATTTTATAGTTGATTGGAATTGAAGGAGTAACCTCGGCTCTGTTGGCTCCGGCGATGTAGTAGATCTTGTCCTGCTTGGGCTTCATGCGGGTCACGTAGTCGGAGAGGAAGGTCATCTTGTCGCCCTCAGAGGAGAAGAACCGGAGCAGCTTGGCGAGCCGGGTCCGGTTGGAGGGGTCCTCCATTATTCCCAGCTTGATGCTACAACACACATTCATATATTGTTCACTCCTTTCAAGAATGTCATAAATCAAAAAACTTGAATTTTCAGGAGAATGTTTTTAAGTTTAAAAATATAATACAATGTATCAAAAATAAATATCAAGCCACTTATGGAACTTTTTACTGTGCAACAGACCTTTTTAGGTAAAACCTGAATGTTTTTTCTCCATTTGAAAAATGGATTTGTTGGGATATAGTACATTTTCTGGGCATTCCGAAAACATGCACAACTGAAAATTGACGATTTTTGATTTTTCGCTCACTCCTTTCAAGAACGTCATAAATCAAAAATCGTCAATTTTCAGTTGTGCATGTTTTCGGAATGCCCAGAAAATGTACTAGATCCCAGTAAAAGCGGGATATTTTTAACTTAATATTTACCTGCTACACGGCAGAAAGTGTTATTTTTGCATTTTGAAGAAAGAGTATTGTTTAATTATTTTTTTAAATATACTAAATATTTTTCAAATGGAGAAAAAACATTCAGGTTTTAACTAAAAAGATCTGTTGCACAGTAAAAAAGATCAATAAGTGGCTTGATATTTATTTTTAATACATTTTATTATATTTTTAAACATTAAAAATGATCTCCTGAAAAATCAAGTTTTTTTATACATGATGTTGTTGAAAGGAGTGAGCAATATAAGATAAACATAAGAGTACTCATATCATGTACCTATCTCAGTACATAATATTTTTTTATTAATTGGATGGCTTGACTTAAGCCAATGTTTGTACACGACTTATTCAGTTCTTTGGACACGTTGGGCGAGGCAATGAGGATAGCCTGGAACGACTGGTTGTGATTAGTAACCTGGAGGGGAAGAGAGGGAGAGGAACATCCTTCACACGATGGAACGATCAATTTAAGACAGCAGCAGTCACCTCGGTGGTTGAAGCGCTACAAGCAGCGCAGTCAAGGGATAACTGAAGAAGAGTCATTGCTTCCACAAGGGTCACAACCCTCAGTAATGAGGACTAAGACGGAGAAGCGTGTAGCCGAGTTATCCAGAATGCTGGATTATAATTTACTGTATAATTGACATTAACTTACTTGGTGGAGAACTCCTTCCAGAACTTGTCGTAGTCCTCGGGGCTGAGCTTCTTGAGCATGTCGAGCGCCTTGCGCACGAGCTTCTTCTTGATGACCTTGATGAGCTTGTGCTGCTGCAGGGTCTCGCGGGACACGTTGAGGGGCAGGTCGTCCGAGTCCACCACGCCCTGGATGAAGGAGAGGTAGTTGGGCATCATGTCGTTGAACTCGTCCGTGATGAACACACGACGCACGTACAGCTGTAACCCAAATCTCCATTGTTAACCCATCCGCATATCAGTTTTTTTTCAAAACATATAAAGACAATAATTGAATGTATCCCCGCAAGTAAGAAAGTTGCCCCGCCTGGAGGGGAGGTGATATGGTTTGTTAAACTATGAGGCGCTAATATTTTGCACCTGATAAAACGAGATCAAACATAGAAATAATCTTTAAATGCAGAAAAAGGTACTAAGCACTACAGATTGGTTTTTGCGGTACAAATAAGCCCGACCAATCATAACACTCGCGTGTTTGAAGCGTTCAAATTCAACCGAGTTATAAAAATAAACTATCTCATAAAATTAAAACTTTTACTGTTTTACCAATAAATATGGTACAAATAACTATTATGCACATATTTTATCTGAAGTGTCTAGATCAGAAATAAATTAACAAGAAAACTTGAACAAATAAATCAATAAAACATTATACCTGTGATGTAAAATTTTGATTTCTGACTGATTTTAATTGATATTTCAATCAAAATGATAATTCTATCCTTACAGGGACATCTTTGGTCAAGTTTCGTCAATAAACTTGTATAAAAATTATAAAAAAATAATGCATTACAAAAAGCCTTCTTTACTGATTTGTAGATATCACACTAAAGTATCTTTATAATATGAACTACCACTAATATGGCTGTTATTCGAATGTAAAATTTTTATTTTTTTTATTTATAACCCTTATCTGCACCTAATGGTACATAGGGTACTGCATCAAATTGACGCAGTGTTATCTTGATCATTACTTACATGAAGGCAAGGTGATCACTCTTGCGCTTCAGGAACCAGTCCAGGGTAATATTAAATAAATATTACAGTATTAAATCACTAATATTTATTTTCACCTCCCCCCCTGGGAAACGAACCCGGGACCTCCAGCACGGTAGCTAAACATGCTGACCATTACACCACGGAGGCGGACATAAAAAACATACCTAAAAAAACATACCTACCGCCAACGGTTGGCGGTTGATGGGCCGATGGGTTAATACATAATACTATTAACTGTTCAATTTAATTCAATTCAATTCAATTTATTCCTTAAAATTATATTAACATTGCAAACTAACATTTAAGGCGTATACATTAAATTAAAAAGTAAGCAAGAAGACTCTTCTTAATGATAGAAGGTTAATCTTCTTTATGATAGGTAGAAGAATCCCGCTTCAGAATACCCCCCTCAGACACATGGAACAGTGATATTGTTCGGCATAGCGGTAGCTCTTCCTACAGGCATAACCATCGGCAGGTTGGTCACACAGTAACAGTCTGTTTATGGTCGATCGTAAGATATTGCCGCCAATGTACTTATTTATTTTCTGTACAAGAAGTTTAACCCTTCATAGCATAACATTTTTTATTTCAAATAATTAAAAAAATCTATTGTATCTTACTCTAAACATTAGAGGAAAAATAAATTTAAAAATAATGAAAAACTTTTAACACGAACAATCTATTAACAATAAAGAAAATATTTATGTATCAAATTTGCAACAACATGCAATGGTTATCCTTATGAGATATTGATATATGTTTTATCAGTAGCTTTTGGCTATGTAACAATTTTGATACACGATGCAGCGAAGGGTAAAATAAATAAATAAATAATTGATTGGGTGGGATTGAGGGCCAGTAGTTGTGTCGGAGTAGGACTCACCTTGATGTTGTCTGTCTTGGTTCCGTAACGGTTGAACCCCTCGCTGGGCTGCACCTTGGGAACAAACAGGAGACTCTTGAAGGTGACCTCTCCTTCGGCCACAAAGTGCACGTGGCACAGCGGCTCCTCCTTGTCCTTGGTCAAGGATTTGTAGAACGAGGTGTACTCCTCTTCCTCAATCTCGGCAGGTCTGGAATTCATCACGATAAATTCATTATTTACAATTACTACAATATGTAAAGGTCAGCATACTCGGCTAGCGTTCTGGAGGTCCCGGGTTCGATTCCCATGGGGGGTCAAATAAATATAAAACTAACTGACTAACTAACCATCATGCCGCTTCCCCCCGCAGGGGTAGGTAGAGAGAATAGAACGCCACACCACTCTGTCCTTGCAAACATTCTTCGCCTCTTCCACGTTCATGCATCTCCTCATACATACCCGCCGATTGTTTAGACTCCTAACCTGACCACTTTCAAGTATTTGGAATTCTTGATCGTGCCAAGTTTTTCTCAGTCTTCTTTGGCGAATGTAATTGGAAAAAGGAGCAGAAGAAGATCAAATAAATATAAGTGAACTTTTTCACTCTAATTTCCTTCAATATTACCCAGGACTGGTACCTGAAGCGGAGGGCTGATCACCTTTCCTTCGTGTATTAAATGATCAAGATAACACTGCGTTTATATGATGCAGTGCCCTATGCACTATTCTTAATTATTTACTACTATTACTACTACCATCACGCCGTTTCCCATTCTGTTCTCCAGCTCAAATTTACCAAATATACTTAGTCATTCTCTCAATATCCACATGTCCAAACTACCAATTTTATTCTTAAAATGTGAATATCGAATCTTAGTTAGATTTAGAGTAGTAATGGCTCTAAGCTAAAAATATAAATGTGACCTATTCGTGTTTTTATTATTTTATATAATAAAAAAAGTAATGAATATTAAAATTCAAATCATCTAATTGAAATTAGTACACATACATAATCATTACTTTACAAAAGTAACTAAATGAAATTGAAACATTTCTCTTTTTATCAAAATTGTAACATCCACAACAATTAGACAAATTAAGTTTTTACACGTCGCTCACTCCTTTCAAGAACGTCATAAATCAAAAAACTGGATTTTTCAGGAGAACGTTTTTAAAGTTGAAAAATATAATACAATGTTTTAAAAATAAATATGAAGCAACTTACTGAACTTTTTACTATGCAACCGATCTTTTTAGGTAAAACCTGAAGGTTTTTCCTCCATTTGAAAAATATTTATAATATTTAAAAAAAATAATTAAACAATACCTTTTCATCAAAATGCAAAAACAACATTTTCTGCCCTGTAGCGGGTAAATATTAAGTTTAAAATATGCCTCTTTTGCTGGGATATAGGACATTTTCTGGGCATTCCGAAAACATGCCCGACTCACAATTGACGATTTTTGATTTATGACTTTCTTGAAAGGAGTGAGCGATGTGTCCCAACAAAATGTGTTAATTTAAAACTGGTTGGGATAATAGCACCAAAACTAAAAGTGGTTCATAACAAGGTTTGTGTTTTAAAAATTAAAAAAAAAGATCTTCACTTTTAACCCCTATCCACATCCAATGGTGAATAGAAGAAGGAAGAAGAAGAAAAGTACTTACTTTCTCGTCCAGATTGGTTTGTTGTCATTCATGGCCTCCCAATCCCAGACGGTCTTCTCCACCTTCTTGGTTTTCGGCGCATCACCCGTCTCCTCCTCGACCTGAGCATCCTCGTCCTCGGATTCCGACTCGGTGATGGGCTTCACTTCGTCCTCCACGGGTTCTTCCACCTCGACGGACTTGGAGGCCCACAGGTAAATGGGGAAGTTGATGAACTGCGAGTACTTCTTGATGAGGTTCCGGACAGTGTCCTGCTCCAGGAAGTCCAGCGCCTCGTCCTTCAAGTGAAGACTGAAAAAAATAACAAATTTTAATTTAATGGCTGGAAAAATTGCAACCTGCATGGATATAGTAAGCATTGCCAACCCAATGAGAGAAAGGTCGCTTCACCCTGTAAAAATTTGTCCATCTTCATAGTGCAGTGTTTGTCCCGGGTTCAAATCCCAGGAAGAGGTTTTTATTTGCATCAAGCGGTATTTAGAAAACCAATATCGTCTCAGTTTTCCCTCCCACTCCGCAGCAGAGACCAACCCCCGCCTAGTTTTCTAGTCTTGTCCGGACGGAGACGACTCGTATATGTTATTATAGCAAAAATTAAATGATAGCTATTTTAGGTGGTATCTCAACTTGAGATTTAACACCTATTTTTATTTTATGTATCAAAAAAGATGGAAATCTGAGCATCCCAGGGCTTCAAGGGGATTTAAAACTATTACATTATACATGTTCCAAAAATAAATATTAATGTCACACAAGTGTACAAATATCACTTGACATATTGTTGTCGGGCAGTTTTTCATCAACCCCAACCCTAATTAGTATACTAATCACAAGTATGATTAAAGAAAACACTTGTTTTTATACCACTTGAGTTTTATTAAAGACTTCTAGTTTCGGAAGCTAAACTACCATCGTCAGGTCTGAATAATAATAATAATGTTATTATTCAGACCTAACGATGGAAGTTAAGCTTCCGAAACTAGAAGTCTCTAATAAAACTCAAGTGGTATAAAAACAAGTGTTTTCTTTAATCATTGTAACATGTCTTACCACAAAGTTAATGCCGAAACAATAAATAAAATAATCACAAGTAACCGCAAACACATTTCTCATCCGTACAATGTTTTTTGGTGTTCAGAACACAGAACGCTTAGAACCAAGCCAATGACGGCCGTAAGCCCTGTGAATGCCCAGACCATATTCTTCTTCATCTATGCTAAGTTGCCAAAAAATAATGTACCAGAGAGAATATTGATGCAAAAATCCTACGATCTTGTCTAGATTCTTGACTGTATTTATTTTTATTTATTTATTTTGATATATACGGTACTAGTATACCATTTATATAAATATGTATAAAAAACGCATCAATTGCGACACATCAATTTAACAAGTTGTTATAAGCTACTTACATCAAAAAATGTTATAAGAATGTTATATAAAAAATTAAAAAAATAAATGTTATAAAAATAAAATGTTATGTGTAAACCACTTACAATAAACATTTTGGTTTTTCCAAATCCTATAAAAATGTAAAACATTAAACATATTAAAAATAAACAAAACCATAAATAAACATAATATCTTTTTAATAATAATATTGGGAAAATCCTTTTAAATAATAAAGATAAAAATAATATCCTAGACAATTCTGGTATTTACCAATTAACTTGTGATTCATGTCCTTCTAAATATATTGGTAGAACGTTGCGTAATTTTAATACCAGAATAAAAGAACACATACGATGTCTAAACAATAATAACTTCTCCGAATTTGCCAATCACCTCATAGAATCAAATCACGTCTTCAAAAAAGACACGGGAGTAAAAATATTAAACACTAATAATAAAGGGTTAAAACTAAATAATATGGAGATTTTTTAAATTAGGAAAGCACTTAAAAATAATATTCCTCTAATTAACAACCAAATAAATTTTACATATAGTCCATTGTTTGATTCGACATCGGTTAAACACGATTCGTCAATATCCAATTCGAACCCCGCCCACTCCTTTCATCCTACAAGTATATAAGTTGATTCGATTATAGGTCTAATTTTAATATACGTTTAACCTCGGCTCGTAACGCATGTCTGTATTGAAAACTATAGTGCATGTTGGTCTTCGGGTCGACCAAAAATCGCATGTGTTAGACATTTTGTGTAGTTTTGAGTGTGTAAATGGTGCTATGGTGGTGAAGGGTAGTATTGTTTGCATGCTGTGTTAGTGATTGTCCTGACGAAGAGACGGGTACGTCTCGAAACCGGTAGACGTAAAAATCTCGGTGAGTGGTTATATACTAATTTTATTAACATTTTTGTAAAAAAATAAATAAGTAATATCTTTTCATCCAAAACGTGACATTCTATGGGCTAGGAGTAAATTGGCTATTGCCAATTTACATTGTTGAAGCGATATATATTATAGAAATCTATATTGGTGGCACATTCGTTACTAGTATTTTGGATTCTAAATATGGGAGTATTAAAATGAGCTACCGTCCGAGCATTTGGACAGTAAAATAAAGTAGATGTTCTACTAGGCCGTGGGGGTACATAGAATGATATCAGTTTTAGCAATTCAGGGCTGTCAAAAATTGGTTTGATGATTTTATACAACGTTATAATATCTGAGGCAATTTTTCGTTTAATTTGGTTAATTTTAACAGATACAGCAAATAATCATAACTAATTTGGTCTTCAGGAATACCAATTTTTAAATTTATAAATTTGAGGTATTGTCTGGTGACCCCACCTGATCTGGGTTCCTCTCTGCAGGGTGTTCCCGCGAGGATCCTCGGCGATGGAGAACTGCGCCGCGTCAGACTCCCAGATGTACTGCACGTCATCGTTGTGCTTGGTCGTTACCGTGACCCGGTCGGCGACCAGGAAGGCCGAGTAGAAGCCGACGCCAAACTGCCCGATCATGTCGTTCATCTCGTTCTTGTTGGAGGAGTCCTGGAAGATAAGATCCATTGTAATATAAGAAATATTACTATATGTCAATCTTTGGAACCCTAACTGCCTATCAAATATCATTCTTCCTTTCGTCTATTTTTTCCCCAACCGACTCTGCCTGCGACGCTCCGAGACCGTTTGATGACATTTTATATTTATTATTATTCAAGTATTTATATTATAAACATAAATTTATTTTTTATGGCGCTATAAAAATTATACAAATTATTATTCCTAGGTTTCCTCTACCTTTTTCCTTTGCCTTCCTTGTTTTCATCAACTCACAGTTGAATTACCATATAATGTTGCAATTACTTGTTCATTAAAAGTCTGTTTAATTGACTAACGAACCATCATGCCGCTTTTCCGCAGAGGTAGGCAGATAGAATAGAATGCCACACTGCTCTATCGTTGAAAACATCCCTCGCCTCTTCCACATACATGCCCGCCAATTGTTACGACTCCTGGCCTGACCGCCCGAAGTGGAGAAACCCAGATTTGTGAACAAGGATTTGGACACACCGAAAAATGTTGCGATCACAACGTGTGGTCAAAGCACAATGTACTGACTGGCGTTAGCATGTGATGATAATACAGCATGCGTTACCTGCATCTTGGCGAGGAAATCAGCCGTTCCCGACTTGGCAATGGTCCCGAGGTTGTTGATGAGGTCCTGCTTGGTCATGCCCACGCCGGAGTCGATGATGTGGAGCGTCTTGCCGTCCTTGTCGGCCTTGATCTTGATGTTCATGTCGGGATTGGAGTCCAGCACCGAGGACAGCGTGAGGGACAGCAGTCTGATCTTGTCCAAGGCGTCCGACGCGTTCGAGATCAACTCTCTGAGGAAAATCTGGAATAGAACAACAATTATAATACAGTATTGAACAGATTCATTAACATAATTTATATTTGAAGCACTAACTTTGTGATTTTCCATCTAAAACAAAGTTACATTTTAATTAAAAGATTAATTGAAACAAAACCTTTTTTTTCGTATTTTCAACACCCTCTAAAAAAATGTTTTAGGGGTGTTCCTCGTATTGGACCGGGGCTGCTTTGTTCAGTGACTGAGATGATGAATAGCGAGAAGTATCACCCAATTCTACTAGAAATGGCACTACCAGAGATACAAAAACGAAGGTCAAATGGTAATGGAATATTTCAGCAGGAAATACCTGCCACAAATCCAAAAAAAAAATGAAATTCTTCACACAAAAACAATGAACTGTGTTGGACTGGTCAAGAATTTTGCCAGACATAAACCTAATTGAAAATCTATCGACAATCTGTAAGAAACGGGTCTCCAAAATTGATTGCACTAGGGTGGAAAGGCTCATTCTGTCAATATTCAAATTACCCTGGACTGGTACCTGAAGCGGAGGGCTGATCACCTTTCCTTCATGTGTAAATGATCAAGATAACACTGCGTTTATATGAAGCAGTGCTCTATGCACCATTCTATGCACGATAAGGGTTTTATTATTGAAAGAGTGGAGGCTTAAAAAAATCACAATGAGAATAGAATAACAATTTTTTTCAAAGACATTTTAAGTTATGAAGTCTTTATCAAAACTGACGTCACAACGCAATCGTGGGTTTTCTCTGTCACACTCTGTTTTATTTTAAAATCAGTAATAAGAATTATATTTTCAAACCTCCTTGTTCCTATATAGAGAGTTGATGATGAGCTTCATCATGCGGTTGACCTCGGCTTGGAAGGCAAACTTCTCCGACTTGTCTCGGAGCTCCTTCATCTGGGCCACGTTCAGTCCGTCCAGCTTGATGGCCTCCTCCTCCCTCGACACCACTTCAGCATCTGCAACGGACACGAATATGTTTTCACAACTTGCATACGGAAACCAATGTCGGCCAACGGTTGAGAATTTTTGTCGGTTCATCAATGAGTCCGGAATAAATTTACCAAAAAACAAATGAAAATTTAATGCAATACTATTTGTATATGTCCGCCTCCATAGTGTATTGGTCAGCATGCAAGGCCACCGTACTGGAGGTCCCGGGTTTGATTCCCAGGGGGGGGCAAATAAATATAAGTGATTTTTTCACTATAATATTTATTCAATATTATCCTAGACTGGTACCTGAAGCGGAGGGCTGATCACCTTTCCTTCACGTGTTTACGAACAAAATAACACTGTGTTTATATGATGCAGTGCCCTATGCATCATTAGGGTGCAGATAAGGGTTTGATATATAGATATAAATTTATTGAATAATGCAATGTTTGTTTTCAATTATAGGTCATTTAAATTACAAACTTGTTTTAAAACATATTTTTTAAATGATATTTTGAATCAAAATTTTACTTGGTCATTACCGTTATTTCTTAAAATCTTTTGATGTATTCAGAATCAAGAATGGTGCGAAATAGTTCTCAAATGGTTGCATAGGCTCTTTTACTGGTAACACTCTCCTTATCATTCATCATTTACTTTATAAAAATATAGTGTTATATTACAGTACCACAATGTTAATTAAAATACATTGTATTTTTTTTTTTATTGACTTGGTGTTTATTTTGTAGGACTCTATATTTATACTTTAAATATGTGAATTAAACACTGATTCCAGTCTACTAAAGTGTTTATTTTATTTTTTAATACATATTCTGTAACAATATTTTGCATTGTTAGGGAATTTTCAAAGTAATTATATTTACTATTAATTATTCAGTTTCATATCCGTAATGTATGTTTAATCGCAAGTACAAAAAATTGGAACCTCAATTATAGAACATTAATTCAAATTCATTGAAAAAAATCGTTTAAAAAATATATTTTGATATAAATATTAAAATTAATTATCAAATAATAATATTTATTTGACTATCATATCCGGCTATTAAACATAAGGATGAATTCAATGTATTCAAGTAATTTACGGCCATGATAACACTGCATTATTCTAACCATCCCAATAATAAAAATGGAGATATATGGTCTATTCCTCAATGGAAAGATTTAAAGTAATTTTTTTTAATATCAACACAAATTATATTAAATAGGTATAATAATTATAATTATACCAAAATATATAACACTGACAATCATATTTTTATCCTAGAATAATTTAAAAGCAGCAATTAAAAAATATTTGAATCCAGTTTGTCCTTTAGCTTCGAATTCATGTGACATTATTGATCAAACAATATTTTTAAGGTGGCATGTAGGTACCAAAAATATTGACTTATTATATCATATTATAAAATTATGTGGACACACAAATAAAGACAGATTTGCCGTTTAATTTGTTAGAACTCCATTTTAATTTGAGTCGGTGATAGATTTTAATATTTAATATTTAATATTAAATACATAAAATAAAGACATAGATTCCAAATGAGCCGGCAATGGATTCTGAGGGTAGCAGTGTCGCAAATAGCGGTGTGCAGATCGCGGCTGCCATTCCGAAGAGTGAGCACAGCAAGCAGACCGACTGTTCTGCGGCCGGCGGCGGCTTGCACAGAAAGCCCTTCAAACTGAGGTTCGCCCCAGAGTATGACATGGGCAAATCTACCGTATCCGCCGTGAAACCCTTCGGCTTGTGTAAGTATGACTTATTGCAGTGCTATGCAACCTTTTATTACCTACGACGCACTGAAATTCTTTCTAGAATTCCACGGCACACTAAAAGCTAAAATATATAGAACATTGAAAAATTTACAACATTTTGAGTGTGTCCAAATACTTGTTCACAAAATCTGGATTATCTCCAATTACAGGAGTTATTTTCATATGGTTTTTTGAAATCTCATCAAAGATGAAAAAGAATATGGAAGTCTGGGTATTCATATTATTTTCTTCCATATTCTTCTTCATCTTTGATGAGATGTCAAAAAATAACATAAAAAATTATTTAGTTTTAATATTTATTTCATTAATTGATTCGGCAGTCACTTAATGGTAAAATCTATCCATTTTTAAGTTTTACATGGTATATTCCACTATTTCTTAAAATGCATTGTGACGCGTGTTTCGATACATTCCGCATCATTTTCAAACACCGTATGTGAAGCCGAGTATAAATTTTAGATTTGAGTCCTTGGGACATTAAAGGTTGGAGCTGTTTATTATTTTTATTTATTTTTTATTTTTTTGTGGAACATAGACAATAGGGGGGAGGCTTTAGTCATTATCATATTGTTAATAATGGGTTTATTTTTACTTCTATTTTTATGGATTTCTGAATTTTCAAAATGTTGCAGTTTATAACTTTTTATTTGTAATGCCTGCAGGGATGATGATTGGTTTTCTGAATAGCTACCAAGAGCGGTAGATCTTTTTCATTTCAGGGTTTCTATATTTGGGCAATTTCTCTCCGATTGTGTGGCATGACATGTCGCTCACCCCTTTCAACGTCATATATAAAAATCATCAATTTTCAGTTGTGCATGTTTTCGGAATGCCCAGAAAACGTACTTTATCCCAGCAAAAGCGGTATATTTTTAACATAATATTTACCCGCTACAGGGTAGAAAGTGTTGTTTTTGCATTTTGAAGAAAAGGTATTGTTTAATTATTTTTTTTAATAAACTTGTTATTTTTCAAATGGAGAAAAAGATCTGTTGCACAATAAAAAGTTCAATAAGTGGCTTGATATTTATTTTTAATAAAATGTATTATATTTTTAAACTTTAAAAATGTTCTCCTGAAATATCAAGTTTTTTCATTTATGACGTTCTTAAAAGGAGTGAGCGATGTGTACTGGCAATTTTGTTTTGTCTTGTTACTTTTATTTGCTTACATCGATTGTGTAAGGAATATGGGTATGTTGGTCACACCGTGGTGATAACAGCATAGCCGTAATCGTGGAGGTACCCACATAGTCTGAAGCGGAATTCTAGATTTGTCTCACCTGAAAACCATACACTCATTTAGAGCTACCTAGTAACTTATATTTAGAATAAACCAAAGTCAGATAACTAGCAATATTTTACTATCTTCCATCACATTACCATATCGCTCACTCCTTTCAACAACGTCATATTTCAAAAATTGTCAATTTTCAGTTGTGCATGTTTTCGGAATGCCCAGAAAATGTACTATATCCCAGCAAATGCGGCGTATTTTTAACTTAATATTTACCCGCTACAGGGCTGAAAGTGTTGTTTTTGCATTTTGAAGAAAATGTATTGTTTAAGTATTTTTTAAAAATATACTGAATATTTTTCAAATAGAGAAAAAACAATCAGGTTTTACCTATAAAGATCTGTTGCACAGTAAAAAGTTCAATTAGTGGCTTGATATTTATTTTCAATACATTTTATTATTTTTTTAAACTTTTTAAAAAGTTTTTTGATATATGATGTTGTTGAAAGGAGTGAGCGATATAACAAATTATATAAACTTTATTTTGTAACACATGTAAGTTTGAAGTGAATAGTAATAAAGAAAAATTTATGTTTGTTTCAGTACCACATTTAACGCCCAAATTTTATACAAAAGAAGTTCAGTCAGAAAATACCCCAAGTAAGAAAACTGAAGTGGATAACATAAAGACTAAAATAGATAATTTATTTATTAAAGGACCAAAGCAGAAACTCGTTTTGCCTAAACTGGAAAGTCATAGGTAAAAACATAGGGCGCTTGTCCACAACACGGGATTTCACCCCCGGCAGTCCGGTTTTGAAAAATGAAAAAGACTACAACAGTTTAGCGTGATCGAATTAACACGCAACGTGTTCACGCACCGATCAAGAGCTCCGATCCGAAGAAAGATGGACAAAAGCACAAGCCAATCCAAGGCAATCATCGTTTTAAAACGCTAACTGACGTGCCGGACGATAAACTTCCGTGTAGTGGACAAATGCCCATATACATACTATGTAATATCCATATGCAGTATTTTGGTTTTATTATGTTTATTACTGTACAGTAAAACCTAGATATAACTGAATAATTGGGGGGGGGGAGGTGTCCGTTAATGTGGAAAGACTGTTATAGGTTTAAAATTAATAAAAAAGAATTAAATATGAACCCTGTATTTAGATATAAATAAACAATGCAAAACACTAATAAAATTCTATGTTGAGTCTCCGGACACTCGTCGCGCTTGCGGTAATCCTGCTTTAAAAAAATAATAAAGTTTTGTTTACACTTTTGAAGTATGCTGTTTTTTTTTATGATCAACTCTCTAAAATTAGGAAAATGAGCATAATAGAACTTCATTATCTGAGGAATAGTCAATAAACATTATTAGATCATCGAGATGTGACCTTACCACTTTCGATATCAGACAAATAGTCAATAAATGTTATTAAATCGTCCAGATGTGATCTTACCACTGATAACTTGATGGCCAATAAAAATTATTTACATGCGGCAAAATATTTAATATTAACAGGACATTTATAAAAATTATTTGACTGTATTTTTGTCAGTTATATCCGAAGTTCGTTAAATAGAGGTCCGTAATATCGAGGTTCTACTGTTTTTATTTTCTTATCAATTAACTACAAATTACTGTGTGTTACTTCATTCCACTTTGACCATAATCATTCAAACATAATTTCCCGAGGACTGTGTTTCAATATCAGCAATTCATTCATTCACTAGTAAATACAAAATTTATATCAATAAAATAAATAATTCAGTTCATAGATACAAAGACTGATAACATCAATCATTCAGCATGGATTAACTTTTCATATCTTTTTAAATGCGTCCACTATTTTTAAAATTAATTTTGTTGTAACGTTTCCAGATACGGGTGGCATCACAATGTCAAATTTACTGACGTACATCATCAGGACAGAAGATTTTATTTCGGAATAACAAGTTCGCCAATGGTTAAATACAGAATCCTCATTTTAGCGAATGATTCATCAAATAATATCGGAATTATTTCAAAAGTGAAGGCAAAATAAAAAAAATTAAAAACCACATTTTATTGTTCAGTTCCTACCTCCTCTTCAATCTTTTAAGGTGGAGACTGACCAGAGCATTTCGTCGTAACGTAACACGTTACGATGCGAACATTCAGGCAGTCAGTACAGCGAGCCGAGCGCTCCATCCATAGTTTCGGATGCTCGGTGATGCTCGCCGCGAGCGATGTTACAACGTTATGTTACGACAAAATGCTCCAGCCAGTCTCCACTTAACGTCTCAAAGACCCAACTGTAAAATTTAGAATAAGCTTAACATATGTGTTTGAAAATGATGCGGCATGCATCGAAACACGTGCCGCAATGGATTTTAAGAAAAGGTGGTATTTACTAAGTAATACATTAAATTAAAAATGGATAATTTTACCACAAAGTGACTGCCGAATCAATTAATGAAAATTAGCGAAATAATTTTTCTGGAAAAGATTTACATCTATTGATAATGATAAAAATTTGTAATAAATCTATAGAAATAAAAATGTAAATGACTGTTTGTATAAAGTCTCAATTCTTTTATAGTCATTCATCGATTTCTTTGAAATTTCAACACAACATTGCTTTTGAATGCGGGCATGTTTTTATCTATCTATTGAAATAAAAATGCAATTCTTTGTTTGTTGAAAAACTAACATAAAATTATTCACAGATAAAAACACCTGTAGCAGGTGTTTTTTTAATCTTTCACAGGAATTTTTTTTTTAGATGATCAGTACGGATCGATCATCCAAAAAACACGTGATACGAAGGGGGGTACCAAAACACCCCAGTTCATATTTGTATGGAAATCGTAGTACGCAGCTCGAAGTACGAGTCATAGACGGCACGTCCATTACAACACGCCGTCAGGCAGCGACTGAATGATAGAGTGGAAATTGGATCAAAGCTGACTAGTTTAATTGTCTCGCATTTTTGCCAAAATCAAAATCAATATTTTGAAACATTTAGCAATTTGAAAGTATATAAATAGAAAAAGGAAAATCTTCCTTCATATTATTTTGAAGATTACAAAAAATATGTAGTAAGTAGGTCTTTAATACTAAAGTTATCAAATTAAAATTCATATATGGGGGATACCAATCCCACTGTTGAATCCAGCTAGGTTAAACATGTTTTTTAAACCACGTTTTTATACTACAATGACAATAATTCAATTATCTCTTGAACGTAACAGCACCTCACGCAGTAATAAACATTACTCATGGCGAACACCGTGCTCATTGAAATTATTTGTCATATTTCTCCTTTCTATTCCATTTAACCAGAGCGAGCCACAGAAAAGAATAGCCGGGTACAACTAGTTATTATTTAAAAAATCATACGAAAAATTCTACGGAAAATCACTGTCAACAATTAACACATTGTTGTCAGGTTTCATCATTAACCACAACCCTAATTATACTCAGACAGTCTGCCGCCCGACCCTCAGTATACTAATCACAACTAACCGCAAACCCAATTCCCATTTGAACAATGATTTTCGGCATCCCGCGCTCTACCAAAAGTATGTAAAAGACGCTTTTAAGCGCTACTCGCAAACAATGTGTTAATATTTTCATAGAAAGTACTTCTATATTGTATTTATTTTGAGAGATATATAAAATGTAGAGAAATAACGCCCCCTTTTTAAAAGATTTTTTTCCATTTTAAAAACAAAAGGCATTGCATTGAAAACTGATAAATGTGTCATTCAGCTTGATTACTAAAATATCACATTTTGCGCAATTTGGAGCCCAAATTAATATTGACTGCAAATAATGCCTAAAAATATACTGTTTAGCAATAAATGTTAATTAAAATGATAAGATGTACTGCAAAAATTAAATTAAATGGTTTTAAATGTTAATGATACAAAAGTAACGGAAAGACTACGAATTAATTCAATTTTAATTTAAAAAATCAAACCTGTTCTGGAACCATCCCTAGAAGACCCTATATCGATGTCAACTGTTTCCACAGTCCCTTCGCCCATAGGAAGATCAGAATCATCGGCATAGCAGCATCCTTGAATAAAAGATCATATTAATTCACTATAATATTCTAAAACCCAATAAAAATACATAAAAACCCATTTAAAAATGAATACGTGTAATATTTCAACATAACCATAAAACCGTCAAATACACTTACCGGCAATGATAAACAAGCCTAGAAGGCAGAATAATTTGTTCCTCATCGTGCACAGTATAAAAAAAAACTAATATACTCTAATTAAATAAGACTGAACCCGGCAAAACCCGGCTAGACTGGCCGAAGACGAATTGTCACCACAAAGACATTCGCACAATATCACGAAATGAAACTGACAATTCGAGCAACTCAACAAATAGATCGGTTCTGATCGGATTGGTCCAATTGGGAAAAACCACGCACCACGATCCACCAATCATATTACAACATTTACTTTACTTACAAATGGCCAAATCTCATTGGATATAGTGTCCAGTGATAATAATCCATAAAGTAAAATTTTGTATCAGAGACACAAATATTGCGCAAGTAATTACCTACTAGAAAAACCAAAGGTTTTTTTTTATTTGGCAGTCACTTAATAAAGGATGTTTCTGCCAGCGACAAGTCTTTTTTTTATTAAATTTTAAAGGTTTTGGCCTCAATTCTAGAATGAAGATCAGAAAGAAAAATGGATACAAAATTTTTCGCAGTTATTGAAAATTACCAATAAAATAATGAACACGGTAAATATAATAACAATTATTATAGACAGGTGCAAGCACCGTGGCTTAGTTGGGTAACTGCTTGACTGTTAAACTGACGTTGTGGGCTTGATTTTCGCCAAATGTAAAATAAATTCAAGAAAGATTTTTTTCAATTGGTCTAAGTGATTGTGATAATTTTTTCATATTAACATTCCCTACGGTTACCATTGAGCATATAAATAATTATTCAACTAAAGAAGAGAGAATACAACGACACACCAATCTGTCTTTTTAAACAATTTTCGCCTCTTCCTCATTCATGCATCTCTATATATATGCCCACCGATTATTCCTACTACCTACCTGATAATTTTCAAGCATTTTAAATGCTTGATCTTGCTTAGTTATTCCCGGTCTTCTTTTACTTCTATTACCAACTACATTCGCATCATAAATTTTTGTACTATTCTTTCTTTACTCATTCTACTCAAATGCCTAAACCACCTATTTACACCTTTCTTTATACTATCAATGCTTATCTCAACCTCACATTCTTGCCTAATATGACGATTCGAATATCTTTTATATATTCTTTATACATTTGAGAAATTGCGTTTCAACTGCAATCAGTTTACTTTCATCATTGTTTTGTCAATTCCATACTTTACTTTCCAACATTATGGTTGGAATCAGGACTCCATTGTGTTTTTTCGCTATAGTTTGGTTTAGCTTTAGCTGATTTTTATAATTTTTTGTTTAAACTAATTTAAGTGAATTTACTCTGTTCCTAACATATTTTTTAATATCTCTATCAAGCTTTACATCCTACAAAAACAAATATCCCAAATACGTCAAATCATCTTTCTGTTCCACAATTTCCACATGTACTTTTATTTTACATCCAGATCTACTTCATCACAGATTATACATCCTTGACAATGTAATCCTCCTGTAGGTCTTCTTTAGTATCGGTAAAAAGCAGAGCATAGTTAGCATACAAAAGACAACAGATGGTAAGACAATTAAGGTGATTTATGATTTATTTATACATGTAGAAAATTCTATTAAACAAAAGAAAATAATGTAAAAAAAAACCTGTCCAAACTCTTTATTTTTATTCGCTGTATGCTATTGATAAATAGAGACAATAAATAAATTAACTTAATAGTAAGTCACGAAATAAAAACAACAATTTGAATATAAGAAATAAAAATAATTTTTTGAACCAATTTCACGTAATTTAGTCACAAAAACTTCCCTATTCAGATTTAATTTTATCTAAGTCGATAGTTAGGTACCATGCGTTAACATAGCCCCGTTTATCATTATTTTATCAGTAGACAATACTAAAATTAGTGGACTGTGTGGTAACACTAAAGATTGCGGGAAAAAATCAACTGGTTTCAAGTTTCAACGTTTTATTTGACAGATGGTTTTCGATTGTTAATTTTGAGTTGTTTTTGAGCATCAAGAAGTTGATTGAAAGCGTTTGTAGCGGAAATATAATACTTATTGTACATCTATTGATATCTTCATTTCCTATTCTGAAAACATTTTTTTATTGGGACGTTATAAACACTTATTTTCACGATGGGAGACGTGCAACAAAAAACAAAAAATGCCGTAACGCTTCGGGGATCTGCTCA
This sequence comes from Brachycentrus maculatus, assembly GCF_059751285.1. Lineage (NCBI taxonomy): Eukaryota > Metazoa > Arthropoda > Insecta > Trichoptera > Brachycentridae > Brachycentrus > Brachycentrus maculatus. The sequence continues at coordinate 295,081 of NW_028280979.1, read as the reverse complement.
AATTATTTGCGAATATTTACGTGAGTATTGTTTTTTTCATTTTGTGTTTTTCTTTTAATTTATTGTGACGTTGTCTTCTCTAAGGGGACGAGTATATTGATATTTGAATGTGCCGATATGATCGAGCACGTTGCTATGGTATTGGGATAAAGTTATTAAAGTTATTTTGTGAACAAGTATTTGGACACACTCAAAATGTTGTAAGTTATAAAAGGTTCTTTGTAAACCTTTCATAACAGTTGATTGTTTATTAAAAACAGTTTTTGAACTGTCAACAATTATTCATACATAAATAAGCGTAAATAATTCAAATTTCTCTCTCAACTATCCTCGACTGCTCTTAGATGTTTTATTCCTTTCAATGTCATCATCACCGATTTTCTTCTTTTGGGACATATGCGCTCCTAATTTGTGCATAGGGGACTGCATCGGATCATTGCGGTGTTAACTTGATCGTGAAGAAAGGGCGACTATTTGTATATTCCAGATTTGGTGTATATTTGAATGAATTCATTGATGTAAGTGTAAGTCCGCCTCCGTGGTGTAATGGTTAGCGTGTTTAGCTAGCATGCTGGAGGTCCTAGATTCGTTTCCCAGAGGGGGGTGAAAATAAATATTTGCGATTTTACACGCTAATATTTATTTAATATTACCTCGGTCTGGTCCCTGAAGCGCAGCAGTGTTCACCTTGCCTTCATGTATGTAAAGATCAAGATAACACTGCGTCAATACAATGCAGTGCCCTATGCACCATTGGATGCGGATATGGATTAGATAAAGGAGCTCAGAGTGAAGGATAATACTGCTGCATACGTAAGTGTGTTTTGGAAAAAGAGAATAGTTGCAATGGCTAGGGCACTCAGAGTTGCACACCCGTACAAGTCTATGTAAGACAAGCCACCATAAAGATTTAATAGTCGCTTGAGGTAGGTGTTGCCATCCATTTACACTTTTCTTCCTATTGTGCCACTCCACGCTGAAGGTTGGCAATGATCATGGTCATTTTTACTTTGGCTTCAGGCACAGTAAATAGCGACACAGTGCTGCCACTCTGTAGTTTTGAAGGCACAACATATGTTTTATTTTTATGCTGGTAATATGAATCAGAACTCATTACTTCATATTTACTTATTGTACTCTAGTTTTTTTATTTTTTTTATTACAAAAAACAAAAATAAAAATTATGAGTCCCGAAAACCAGATCATCTCTGTCAACAAAGATAACTTACAAATAGTAGACGAATACATATATCTTGGACAGAAGATAAAACTGGGCAAGGAGAACCAAACGGCGGAGCTGCCAAGAAGAATAGGACTGAGTTGGCGGCTTTTGGCAAACTCAAACAAATTCTGCAAAATAAGGAGATTCCGACCTGTCTAAAAAGAAAATGGTACGAATCCTGCATACTGCATGTTAACACATATGCGCTAGAGACTATGGCTCTGACAAAGAGAAATGCAGAGAAGCTCTAGTGCTCACAGCGATCCATGGAAAGGTCCATGCTTGGTTTAAGTCTGATGGATAAAATAAAAAATGAAGATATCAGGAAAATAACCAAAGTAGATGATATCATGGATCGCGTGGTAAAACTCAAATGGCAATGGGCAGGACATATTGCAAGACAGGACCCCACAAGATCGACCCCAAAAATTAGACCTCGGGAGAACAAAAAGGGTGTCGGAAGACACCAAAAGAGATGGTCTGACGATATAGTCGCTGTTGGGGATAGAAACTGACTGCAAGCAGCAACCAACCGGAGGAAATGAAAAAAAGGGGAAGAGGCCAAATCCAGCAGTGAAGGACAGATGGCTCATGAAGAAGAATATTTAAGCTTTCTTTTATACTCATATATAGCATCTATAACTTCTCTTTCTTTTTCTTGTGTCTTAAAAAATCTTAGTTTTGAGCTCTCTCAACCAATGAAATTTCTAGCATTCATCTTTATCGCCACATTTGGTATGCTTCAATCTTCTTTATGGTGGCCTGTGTGAAAAAATAATCTATGATTTTCAGCACTCCTTGTCTATGATTTTCATTACAAAGATAATAATTTTTTTATCTGTGGAATCTTTAAAATTTCCATAACTTATATTACATAGTAAGATGTTCTTTTTTCAGAATTTGCCATAAATTCTATAATATTTCAACGTGGCTTGTACCCTCCTGAGACATTTAAACCGGAATATCAGTATGGGATTCCTCTCTATATATCAGAAAATGCCGGAATCAAGGCTTTTATTCATAGTTTGCTGTCTCAAAGTGAAGGTTAGTATTTTTGTATGTTTTTTTACACATAACTGATGCTCATCGCCATATAAATTACATAATTAAAATCATAATTATTTGTATGAAAGCGATGTATGGAAGATGTTCGAATGGTAATATAAGGAAATAACGCAAGGCTGAGATAAGCATGATTGACGAAATTGATGAGAAAGGTGAGTTGAGATGGTGTGGGTATGTGAATCAAATGATTGAAGAAAGAGAAGTCATTTAAATTTACGAGGTAAATATGATTGGTAATAGAAGCAGAGGAAAACCGAGGAAAACCGAGGAAAACTTGGCACGATCGAGTATTTAGACACATTGAAAATGTTGTAAAAATTGTTCATTTAATTTTAGAATGGATCGTATCCCGGAAGGTGAAGAAGCTGTCCCTCATAATACTGAACGTCCAGACGCAGGAGGTGTTGGAGTGCTGGGACTTCAATCTGGAGTACGAAGCCGGCGACAATGCGCCATCCTCAGAGACCAAACCCGTGGCTGGCAGCAAGGAGCTGAAGAAGATTCAGCAGGAGATCCGAGATGTGATGCTGCAGATCTCTGCGACTGTCTCCTACCTGCCTCTGCTGGACTGCCGCTGCTCATTCGACATACTGACCCACGTGGACAACGACTGCGAACTCCCGGAAAAGTGGTGCGACGCCAAGCCCGTTGTCATCACGAATTCTCAAAACGTCAAACTGAAATCCTTCTCCACGAGCTTACACAAGATGGAGACTGTTGTCAATTTTAAAATGTGCGACTGAATAATATATATCGTAGTCGTACAGGAGAAAGTGACCAACTAACAAAACGTAAAATATTCAGGAGGGCCGCTTAAGTCACTTTTGCTTGGCAAGAAAATAAACATCAATGCAGTTAGTCATTTTTAACAAATATATATAATATACTTTCAAGTTTAAAATCCTTTGGGATTTTTTTCAGGGCAATATTAAGCTAGCAAGATATCAAACAGTCAATGTTTTTGTTAAAATTGCACTTGGTCACTTTCTCCTGTATGATACCACTTTATACGTATTTTTTTAATTATGAAAACCATATTAGCCTTAACACATTGTTTGCGGGCGGTTTTTCATCAACCCCGACCCTAATTAGTAAATTAATTAGGGTCATATACTAATCACCTAACCTAATCGCAAGTAACTGCAAACCCAACTCCAATCTGTACAGTTTTTTTTTGGCATCTTGCACAGTACCAAAAGTAATCAAATGCTTATAAGCATCTCCCGCTCTCTACTGACGGTATGTTAAAAACGGTTTTGAGCGTTTTCCGGAAACAATGTGTTAACATTATATCATTGCCATGCTCCAGCCCAAGAAGACCGAGAAAAAGGCGTAATAATACAGCGGCTCCAATTCTTCAGACTCAGTCGATTGACGACGTTTTTCTTCAATATGTATTTTTTATTTTTTCAATAATTGATTCGACAGTCACTTTGTAATAAAACCTATCCATTTTCAATTAAAATTTTCACTTCGTAAATACCACTATTTCGGGTAAATTTTTTGTATACTGGTCTTGGAGGTATTCTTCAACTTTTTAATGTAATCTATCGTGTTTAATAAAATGATTGTGTTACCATTGTCTGCTTTTGTTAAGGTTAGTTGGTTGGTAAATAAGTTCTTTATAATAATAAGTGCTTAGTGGTATTTACTAAGTAAAAAATTTCATTAAAAATATTTTTTTCATCTGTCATTATCATTTTCATTCATTTCAATCAGGTTCCATATATCGCTCACTCCTTTCAACGTCATATATAAAAAATCGTCCATTTTCAGTTCTGCGTGTTTTCGGAATGCCCAAAAAATGCACTATATTCCAGCAAAAACGGCATATTTTTAACTTAATATTTACCTGCTACAGGGCAGAAAGTGTTGCTTTAGCATTGTGAAGAAAAGGTATTGTTTTATTATTTTTTTAAATACATATACTTAATATTTTTCAAATGGAGAAAAAACATTCAGGTTTTACCTAAAAAGATCTGTTGCACAATAAAAAGTTCAATAAGTGGCTTGATATTTATTTTTAATACATTGTATTATATTTTTAAACTTTAAAAACGATTTGAAAAATCAAGTTTTTTGATATATGACATTGTTGAAAGGAGTGAGCGATATGTGTAAGCGCCTAGTATTTTACAAAAATGCCACTATTAAATTATTCAAAATTATTTTATTTATTGTTTCGGCATTTACTTTGTGGTAAGGCATGATAGAATTGTAAAAGAAAAACATATATTTTTTTTACCACTTGAGTTTATTTTATTATAACGACTAGTTTCGAAAGCTATGCTTCCATCTTCCATGGATGGAAAAAATCAGGGGTAAAATCACCAATATGCACACAGTGTATGCGTGCCGTGGCGTGCTGTGAATTGCTTTGTGTATACGCGCATGTCGTAGCATGTTTACTGCGCTAGTAGTGCGCAAATTGTCTTACGCTGTGATCATGTCGCTGCGCTAGCTATTGCGGCTACTTGTGATGTATTTTTTCTTGTTTTCAGATACTTACCAGAGCTAATATTATAAAATTGTTCATTTCAACTGCAACTATGGTCAATAAAAGCAACATTTAGGGATATTCACATTTTTCCTATTAATTTTTTATTAAATGATTGTCTCCACGTGATTGTTTCATTGATTGATTACATAAAAACAAAATGTTCAAATACTCCGTGCGTAATGACGCATTGCGTAGTTTTGATAACTTCAAATATCAGTGTCTTGGTGCTGTCACAAAAATAAAAATATGAGTTCAATATAACTAGTCACATTCCATTTCGGCTAATATGGTATATTAGCATGTATTTCTTGTGATTTTATTTATGGACTACGTTTTTCAAAACTTTCAGTTCTATTGAAAAGCTACTCATACCTTTTATAACTATTTTTTATTGTTAATTTAATTATAGAGATTTGTCTTTAGTAAATTATGTAAAAGAAACAACAGTATTAATTTGACAGGCATGTAATTTAGTTTGTAAAAATACTTTTTGTAAAATAAAAATTTCATGCATGTTTTTTTTTAATTATAAAATAGTGTTTCATTCATAGCTATTGTGCTATCTGTGTTTGGGAAATTTTCCAAGCAAATTTGGTAAGAATGCGGGCAATTATTTGATTATTGTTTCTTTTGAATTAAAGCTTATGTTTGAATGAAAATCTTGTTTTATTTTTAAGTTCACATTTTAAAATATATAGGTTATTAAAATGGCACCTTTAAAATGTGGTGTGAATTCCATGGAATGCTAGACGCACCAACGAGTCCATTCGCCAGGAACTACACAACTGGCTAGACTCTGGTCAATGTCTGTACACGCCGGATTCTTCAGTTCTTTGGACACATTACGCGTGGAAATGAGGATAGCATGAAACGACTGATTATGATCAGTAGCCTGGAGGGGAAGAGAGGGAGAGGAAGATCCCCACACGATGGACCGATCAAGTTAAGACAGCAGCAGCAGGCACCTCGGTGGTTGGAGCGCTACGTGCAGCGCAGTCAAGGGATAACTGGAGAAGAGTCATTGCTTCCACAAGGGTCACAACCCTCAGTAATGAGTAATAAGACGGAGAAGAGAAGGTTATTTAGCCTTTTCTTATCATTATCCTTATAACTTTTTCTTACCTTGTGAACTAGACAGCTGCAGTAAATAAAGAAATTTACAATGTTGCAAATTTAATAATCCAATTTTGTTTTTAAATAACTTTTTTACTCAATAAAAAATAATGATTTTGAGTAACGGAAATCTTTATTTGGACCTTTACAATGTTTCTGTTAAGTGGAAAAGATGATATCCGTCATCCGGCTGCCGCCAGTGTTGATACACATTTGTGCCCGTTTTATCAATATATTTGTATATTGCAGCTGTCGAATTCAGAAATTTCAAATATGATTGACGTACGATGCCATTTGCAAATATTATAACATCATCCGATAGGGTGATTTATTTTGTGCCACCTGTAGTTGAGAGCTGCGTACAGCCTCTAGCTTAGAAATCTAATTTCCAAGATATAGATCTTACCTTCTAATAGTTCCTGCTCAGACGGGCAACGCCACACACTGCTTACCCAGATTTTCCACTTCCCAGTCGAGGAGTATTAAAACGCACAAAAAATACTGAATTTTTTATTGGATTTCACAATCTCTAATGACTGATCGCGTGTTTATACAATAATACTGTACATTTATTAGAATAACAACAATTAGCTTATAAATAAACACTGTATAAACATGGAAAAAGCATTACAACTATACAAATAGAAAGGCTTATGAATCACAGGTTAAATTATATTACTGTCAAACCGCTTTATTTTTATATACCGTATTTTACGGACTATAAGAGCACTTTTTTCTTCAAAAAATGCCTCCATAATTCAGGTGTGTCTTATACTAATACAGTGTTTGATTTAAAATTCCCGCCATTCTTAAAACTGCCGTGGGAAACCTATCTATCTGGCAACACTGTAGTGATGGGAATCATACTAAAAAAATGTAATCCACCGCACGAAATTTGTAGTACACAAAAATGTGCTAAAATTGTGTATTGCAATGTTTTCTGAGGCGAACACCCCCTCTACTCCGACAAGGATTCTACAAAAGACTTATAATTATGTGCGTGTAACCCAAAAATAAGGATGCATCTTATAGTCTGTAAAATATGGCATGCCTACATAAGTCACCTTTATCAATATAACGAATTCCTTGATGTAACATTTTTTTGTTGATATCCCTTTGAACAAGCCATATCTTTCACCGAAAATTATGCATTTACGTTATGAAAAAAGCCTGTAGACAAATCTCTGTCTACTTCATTTTGGATGCGTCCTAATCCTTCTTTAAAAATCTGGCCTTCTGCCCACACCTCGTCGACCTTCTATGTATTAAGTGCAATAGCTCGTACTTCTCTCCTCTCAGCACATGCCCCAGATAGGACACCTTCCGCATTTTTTATTAGTCAGCAACTGTTTTCCTACTCTTGCTCTTTGGGGCACATTTGCATTGCTGACCATATCGGTCCATGGAATATAACCACATTTTGAATAGCTCTTATCCGTTCATAATGCTGATCTTAAGGGTCCACGATTTAACTCCGTATAAAAACACTGACCAAACATAGCACCTGACCATTCTTTGCAGGAGTTTCAGATTTGAGGCTATCATTGCAGAATATATTATGCCTTTTATTGAAAACCGTAAGAGCGGCCATAAGACAATTTTGTGGCTAGGGTAAAAAATCACATTAGTCAAGAAATTAGCCTTTTCATTTTATTACCGATTCTATCTCTTTAAAAAAATCTTCAAAAGAAGCAACAATTTTTTTTCACTATTTATAAAAGTTATTAGAAAACATTTAAGTATTTTTTTGTTTGAGTATTTTGAAGTGAAACTTCTTAGGTCGCGATTCGATAATCGACAATTGGACATGAATTGGGGTTGAAATTTCAAGGACCCGTCACGTTTATTAGGCACATTTTTTTACATGAGAGAGAAGAGAGGTATAACACAGAGAGAAGGAGAAAGAGAGCTATACATTCCGACGCCACAGGAATGGGGCAAAAGAGAGCGAAGTACACACAACGATAGAATAAGAGAGTGTCACTATAGGTGTATACATCAGACACTATATATGAACAGTTGAGATACAAAACATAATGATAAATATTACTTACGTGCATTATGTAAGTAATATATTGTGGCAACCCACACATATAATGCACATCGACTATGGCAACCCACACATCGGCTATGGCAACTCAAATCGAGTGACATAGCGAGCTACCTACACGAGACCAGCAACGAACGGAACGAGCGAGCCCGCCACACTTCGTCGCCGCCCGTCCTCAGATCGACACGTACTTCGACTGTTCTCATATTAGAGTCACGCGATTATCCTTAAGTATTTTCTTGATTGTAATTTGATAGAACTAAATAAATTTGTGTTAAAAGTAATCCGCTTTCATCTTGCTTCCCTTCTGATAAATTAAAGTGGTATTCAACTAGAAACCATAATATATCATTTTGTTTCGTGATGATTTACGTTTTTTTTCGTAATCTCGAAAATATCTAAACACAGACAAATATTTCATATTTTAATTATCACAAACCATTAATATCAATATTATCAATTCAAGCACCAATAGAAACCATTCATATCAGTATTACCAGTTCAAGTACCATTCAATGACAGTGTAAATATTGAATAAACAAAATATTTTATATGCAAATTTGCATTATTGTTTTTCTTTTGAGATGCTCTTTCTCTCTTTCTCTACCTCTCACACTAAACCTCTCTTATTCTGTATATTTTAAGAAGTTTCATTTCTATCACGTGTACAATGCTGCACACTCATTTTTCTAATAAAATATTATTATATTTTTACAGTTAAAAATGAATATCAAGACCTAGCATAATTAATACCTTACATATAATAAATAAAAACAAATATGCTTAAAGCTTTTCACTACTTTATTATGTTGTTATTCTTAAAATAGTTAGATATATTAAAATTATTAAATATTTAAATAAATAACATTGATTCAATTTGATAACACATTATTTGCGGGAAATGCTTTAAAGCATGGGTGGCCAACCTTTTCAGCAGCCGGGCCAGATTTTAGAAGTGAGATTTCCTACCAGGCTATAAAACAAAATTTCTTTTATTATTCAAAGTAAACAAGAAATATATTGTTTTTAAAGAAGATATTGCAAAAATGAGAACGAAACATATTTATTACATTAAAGCATGGGTGGCCAACATTTTCAGTAGCTGGGGCATATTTTAGAAATCAGATATCCTACCGGGCCGTAAAACAAGAAAGTAACATATTTATTAGTAACTTTATTAGGTGCTTTTTAAAACTTATTTTGCATGTTTAGCCTCGTAATGCTGTTTAGTGTTATACTTTTTCAGATAGAAACAGAATCATGGCATATCAGGCATGTTGGCTTTGTTTTAAATTCCACGAAAAAACAGTTCATAGTCCATCTGTCTTAAAAACTTCTCAGTTCTTCTGTTACTCTTCTCTTCTTTAGTCCAACGTCTTTACTACTTGACGCCATTGTGGGTCTTGAAATTGTCAGAATAGTGAAATACTCCCATATATGGGATATGATACGAACTACGCACGTTGGAATGTTCTTTTGGTATTTTTGTGTACACTAAAGGAAAAATGTGTGATTTGCTCCGCGGGCTGCGGGTTGGCCACCCTTGCATTAGAGTTTCGCAATTCAAAAACAATAACAAAAGATAATAAATTTTTGAAACGTCTTATTTTGTTTGTCAGAACTAAGTGCATTTATGTTGATAACGGTATACCATAGAAGAAATTGTCACGATACTGAAATACTTCCATATATGGTATATAATACGAACAATGCACAATGGAATGTTCTTTTAGTGGTTTTATGTACACTGAAAGAAAAAATGTGTGATATTTTTTTTTTGAATTACCTAACGTCCAAGTGACTCTGAAATCTAGCTACGGCTTATGCAACACCGTTTATCATGTCCTTACTCAGGCTTCAACTTTAAAAGTTTCATAGCCTATGCCTACTTGTGAGTGGATTTACTCTTTATGTTTAAGGTTACTATAATTTCATGTAATTCATGAGTGAAAATTCTAGGCAAAAACACTCGCAAAAAATGTGTGAAATGCTCCGCGGGCTATAAGTAGACCCCGGTAGGCCGCATGGGTTGGCCACACTCGATTTAAAGCGTTTTTTAAGTACTGTTGGTAGAGAGCGGGAGACGCTTATAAGCGTTCTATTTGCTTACTTTTGTTAGAGCGCGAGAGACGCCAAAAAATATTGTACAAATTGGAATTGGGTTTGCGGTTACTTGTGATTAGTATACGACCCTAATTAGTATACTAATTATGGTAGGGGTTAATGAACAAAACCGCCTGACAAAAATGTGTTTATATGAATCATAACACTGGTATCAATAGGCATTGACAGCCAGTAAACTAGTATCGTCAGAACTAGATTTTGAGTTTCATTGATTAATTCAGCAGTGGTAAGATCTTAAAAAAACCCTTATCCGCACCCCAATGATGCATAGGGCACTGCTTCATATAAACGCAGTGTTATCTTGATCGTTTATACATGAAGGAAAGGTGATCAGCCCTCCGCTTCAGGTACCAGTCCAGGGTAATATTGAATAAATATTACAGTGAAAAAATCACTTGTATTTATTTGACCCCCCTGGGAATCGAACCCGGGACCTCCGGAACGGTAGCCGAGCTTGCTGACCATTACACTACGGAGGCAGGCAGGTGGTAAGATCTATCCATTTTTAATTTCAGTTTAACTTAGTAATTCCAATATTTCTTAAAATCAATTGTGACATGTGTTTCGATGCATTCCGCATCATACGGTGTTTGATAATAATGCGGAATGCATCGAAACACGTGTAATAATAGATTATAAGAAATAGTGATATTTACTCAGTAAAACTTGGCTAGATTTTGAGACTGCGTTTTAATATATCTTAAATTATTATGGATTACCAGCCTCCAGTACTGCAGGCTCCAGAAGTAATGCATGTATGTAGTGTTCTCTAATCTGTGGGTATCGGTATTAAAAATTAGTAAAATGGTTCAGTTTAGCGTTTTCATTTTATCTTTTTTATTATATTGGTATTGTTAAATCGGAAATATTGGCTGATCGCATTTTGACTGCGTCCAGTATATTTTCATCCTTCTTTAGTTAACTTCACACTTCACTGCTTTGCATTAGGGTTGGTATAGTAAAAAGACAATGTTCATGTCGGCGTAGAAAAATATTTATAAAAACACCGTACACTATTAGGTTATTATTAAAAAATGATGTGAAAAATCTTCACTTAAAACAAAAATCAATAACGGTACTTTAAAATGGGGCTACTTGAACTTTGATGTGTTACTTGAGCCCAGTACAAAATAAAGATTTAAATCTCTATTTGGTCTACAATAATGAATGTATCGTGACAATAAGTGTCACCTGTCAGGGAAACAATGAATCATGTCAATACGTTCATTATTGTAGACCAAATACAGATCTAAACATTTTATTGTACTGGGCTCAACTAACACATCAAAGTTCAAGTAGCCCCGTTCTATGGTACCTACTTATTTACAATGTAATATTAATTTTTGCAAATAATAAACTCATTTATGACTCTTTTTATATCCTTTGTAAGTCAGATGCTCCCAACATTCTTATGTTGATGACGCCAGATATTTTTTTGCGATAATATTCTATTGAATATTTTTACAAATATATTTATTATTAAATGTAATATACTCATTTCAATCAAAATAATCTTGATATATTCTGCAAATGAGGCAGCCATCGATATTGACCTCGAAATACTAAAGGCGACGTATGACCAATTTGATGTATCACGAATTTTTCTGTTATTTGGGTTTGATTTCTGTACCTGAATGTATGAGATATGGTTTATTGCGTTTGGGCAATAATTGTATAGCAGAAGTACCTTGTTCGTTTGTATGGGTAGGGAAGTTAAAATACCTGATGCCTAATTCATTCATAGAAAATTTAGCATTATATAAATGGTCATATAAATTATATATCTACATACAAAGATTCCTTGAATTAAATCATCGTGGCACTAAGACAGCACTGGCAATGTTTTATAGTAAGTAATCCTACTGGCTTCTAAATATTTTATTAGCTAACGGGGTCCATTCCATATTCCATGATTAAACAATGTGATATATAAAATATCATATACCTATAGAGATGTTCCGTGTCAATGCAGACACAGTGCTGGATTTATGTATGAGCTAAATAAGCTCTGTGGTGTAATGGTTAGTAAGTTTAGCTACCGTGCTGGGGACCAGGGTTACGTACAGGGAGCGGCTCCTCTTCATCAATATCAACCTCTTCTGCTGGATCCGTCAACCTTGTGTCACACAAGCTTGCGATAGTTTCTATCCCACATATTGTAATATTGTTGTCAAATGTAACGAAATTTAGAAGAATGTAAAAAACACAGACAAAATATATCAAATATGCAGCGTAATTCAAACAATGAATTCGGTAAAATGGTGACAGAGAAACGATCAATGCAATCTATTTTTGTATGAAATGAATTTGGGGTAGTATTAATAAACGACACATCCGGGAAAATGATTATTCGAGGAACGATAGATAGAGGTTTCACTGTAATTCTATTAGATGATTTGAATATGAACATTCATTACTTGTTTTTTATATAAGAATAATAAAACCATCAATAGGCCGCATTTATATTTTAGCTGAGAGTCACCACCACTCTTAATCCAGCACTGAGCATACACTCTTTTAATTATAGACTTTCTTCTAGTACCAAACATAATATTTTACTATGTACATATACAATTATCTTAACAAACATTAAGCTCTTTTAAATACTGATGAAAATACATATTATTTATTTATATAAAACTACAAAACTGTCATTTCCTCCTGTCCAACTCATCCTAATGTAATATAACTAGAGTCAACATTTAAAAATGGCATTTTGCAAGGGCTTGAATGATGCTACACAATGTGACAAATACTTAAATTATTTAGTTATATTAAATGACTAACTAACCATCACGCGGCTTTTCCACAGGGGTAGGCAGAGAGAATAGAATAGAAACACCGCACCAATTTGTCTTTGCAAACAATCTTCGCCTCTTCGACATTCATGCATTTCCTCATACATACCCGCCGATTATTCTGACTCTTGACCTGACCACATTCGAGTATTCGCAATACTTGATCATGCCAAGTTTTCCTCTGCTTCTACCACCAACCATATTCGTCTCATAAATTTATCTTACTCTTCTTTCTTCACTCATTTGATTCACATGTCCAAACCATCTCAACACACCTTTCTTCATTTATCGATCATGCTTATCTCAACCTTACATTCTTTCCTTATATCATTATATGCACATCATTAACCCTTTCCACTCTGACCATTTTTTCTCATAACTGATCAGCTACTCTGATAAAAAAAATGCGACGTTTTTCTACCATTAAAATAAATATTTTAGTACCCTAATTTTGGGACACTTTGTCTGGCAATTCGTATGACCATGTTAATTAAGATTAACTGTATTTATCTAAAATATTTTTTCCTAGAATATACTTGGATGATAGAGAAATCAGTATTTAAAGTTATACCTGCGCTGGGCCAGACATTGTGGCCCACGGAGCTGCCTACTAGAATCATACGCTCCAGAATGTCTGGCCTACAGAGTGGTAAGAGTTAATGACCAACGAAAAAATATTGTTAGTAACTAACCATGACACCGCTTCCTCAGGGGTAGGGAGAGAGAATAGAACACCACACCAATCTATCTTTCCAAACAATCTTCGCCTCTTCGACATTCACGCGTCTCCTCATACACATCCGCCGATTATTCCCACTCCCAAGCCTAGTTTTACTTGTCTTCCTCTGCTCCTATTTCCATTTACATTCGCCCCATAAATTTGTTTTACTGAAAGAAAGAATTCTTCACTCATTCGTTCCACATGTCCAAACCATCTCAACGCACCTTTCTTTATATTATCGTTAATGCTTATCTCAGCCTTGCATTCTTACCATTCAGCATACATTTTAATTATTTATTTATACTAAAGAAAGCATTATTTTATATATGTAATAATAATTATAATAATTTTAACTATGCTTAATAAGACATGAAGTTTTTTTAATGAAACCATTTCTTTTATTTTATCACAGTTATGTTGTATGTCCATCTTCTATAACATGAGACTAAATGTCTCTTGGCCATGTTCTTTATTCATTCACACCGCTGCTGAAAAATACAAACATTATTTATAATGGGTCTTCTGACAAACTGATCGACACAGATGAAGAATAAGGAAGACTGGGTATTCACAGGGCTTATGACCTGTCATATGTTGGATAAGTGATCTTAACACATGTCGCTCACTCCTTTCAACAACGTCATATATCAAAAAACTTGATTTTTCATTTTTAAAAGATAAAAATATAATAAAATGTTTTGAAATTAAATATCATGCCACTTATTGAACTTTTTACTGTGCAACAGATCTTTTTAGGTAAAACCTGAATGTTTTTTCTCCATTTAAATATTATTTAGTATATTTAAAGTAATAATTAAACAATACCTTTCCTTCAAAATGCAAAAACACACTTTCTGCCCTGTAGCAGGTAAATATTAAGTTAAAAATATGCCTCTTTTGCTGGGAAATACTACATTTTCTGGGCATTCCGAAAACATGCACAACTGAAAATTGTCGATTTTTGACGTTCTTGAAAGGAGTGAGCGATGTGTAACATTCAACATTCTGTCCATAATGAATTATCAAATTACTAATTTCCCATTCACCGAACCTACGGTCATTCAGTCTATGCATGGTGAAATGGCAAAACGTACTAACTACAAATCACCTGTCAACTGTCATAATGACAGTCTGTAGAAATAATGGTGACAGAAAACCAAACCTCTTAAACAAAACATTTATTTTGTATGTCTGAAAAAATATTATGGTTTATTTACCTATATAATCCACAGCGGTTGAATTTTGTCAACTTCCAAATGGGAAATATGAGTTTATACCATAATTATGATCTTGTCCTCCCATCAATAGCAATAAAACTATGTTTATTTCACTTTAATTTCGCAATTTAGAAATCTTCAATCAATAACAGTGACTTTGAAGTTCTATCGAACGACCATGGGGAAATGTCATCACCTGAAATCAAGTTAAAACATAATAAATATTTATATTTTTAAAAAATTCACCATCAAATTCTAATTGTTAAAAATCTTGAACATTTTACATGCAAAATATATTAATATAATAAAAGATTACAACGGTTTGAAATAATCATATCGCTCACTCCTTTCAACAACGTCATAAATAAAAGAACTTGATTTTTCAGGAGATCGTTTTTAAAGTTTAAGAATATAATCAAATGTATTAAAAATAAATGTCAAGCCGCTTATTAAACTTTTTACTGTGCAACAGATGTTTTTAGGTAAAACCTGAAGGTTTTTTTCTACATTTGAAAAATATTAAATATATTTAAAAAATAATTAAACAATATATTTTCTTCAAATTGCAAAAACAACACTTTCTGCCCTATGGTGGGTAAATATTAAGTTAAAAATATGCCACTTTCGCTGGAATATAGTACATTTTCTGGACATTCCGAAAACATGCACAACTGTAAATTGACGATTTTTGATATATGACATTGTTGAATGGAGTGAGCGATATCTCAGAAAAAATATCTGCCTGCTTCGAGATTTGAACCCTAAATCTTCAGATTGAACTAAACGGTCAGTTGAAAATGTAATTATTCATAATCAAATGTTCTCTTCGCTACCTCTATAGTATTTTGATATCAGCCATCTTTATTTATTTTAATATTGATAAAACCATGTTAAAATTGTAAAAACTAACTAACTAAGTAATCATAACGCCGCTTCCCCCACAGGAGTACGCAGAGAGGACATAACGCCAAACCAATCTGTCTTTGTAAACGATTTTAGCTTCTTCCACTTTCATGAGTCTCCTCATACATACCCGCCTATTATTCCAACTCCTATCCTGACCACTTTCAATTATTTGAAATACTTGATAGTGCCAAGTTTTCCTCGGCCTTCCTCTGCTTCTATTTCCAATTACATTATTTAACTATTGTTACAACTAAATTTTATTTACTGTTCTTTCTTCACTCATTCGATTCACATGCCCAAACCATCTCAACACACCTTTCTTAATTTTATCGATTATGCATGAATTTATGCAATAAAATAGTTAAGCCATTTGGTTAATGACATATAAAAATACGCTTGCGTCCTTGAATCACGTTTCTGTATTATATAATGGTGAACTACATAGTATAACAGTGTTATCTCGATCGTTTAATACTCGAAGGAAAGGCGATCAGCCCTGCGCTTTGGGTACCGGTATAGGGTAGTATAAAATTACATTAATAAAATAATAAAAACCCTTATCTGGACTCAATGGTGCATAGGGCACTGCTTCATATAAACGCAGTGTTATCTTGATCGTTTACACGTGAAGGAAAGGTGATCAGCTCTCCGCTTCAGGTACCAGTCCAGGGTAATATTAAATAAATATTACAGCGAAAAAATCACTTATATTTATTTTACCCCCCCTGGGAATCGGACCCAGGACCTCCAGAACGGTAGCCGAGCGTGCTGACCATTACACTACACAATTACATTATTACATTATTAAAATTACATTATTTACAATAATTTTACAGTGATTTTTTTTTGCAAGTTTTGTATCGTTGCATTTATTTTAAGATGCTACTTCTTCCACTGTCTCTCACACTAAAACTTTCTTATTAAAAAAAAAATACCTCTATACTTTGCAATTTGTCTTCGTTAAAGGGTAAAATGTTATGGTTACTGTGAATACATATCGTGGTCATACAGGAGAAAGTGACCAAGTGCATTTTTTACAAAAACGTGATCATTGACTATTTGATATCTTACTAGCTTAATATTGCCATGAAAAAGATCCCAAAGCGATTTTAAACTTGTAAGTATAATAAAATGATATTATTTTTTTGACATTTTTTTTACATATTTTTGAAATATGAAGAAGAATATGGAAGTCTGGGCATTTACGGGGCTGACGAGCGTCATAGGCTAGTTTAAGTGATAACACTTTACACGCGTGTAACATTCACCAATTCCACCCATTATTGAGAACCACACTACAAAATTCAAATTCTTGGAAGTTCTATAC
The DNA here is from genome assembly GCF_059751285.1 of Brachycentrus maculatus. Lineage (NCBI taxonomy): Eukaryota > Metazoa > Arthropoda > Insecta > Trichoptera > Brachycentridae > Brachycentrus > Brachycentrus maculatus. Next base: position 278,038 of record NW_028280979.1, on the reverse strand, counting down.
ATATGAACCAATTTTTAAACATTGTTCTTGAATCACTGGAACTTCACTAGAGACATCTATTGGTGAGATGAAAATAAGCTTTTTTATTGAGCAGAAACTCATTTACTAGTACGTGAGGTCCGAATTCTGGATTGTAATCACAAAATAACTCCTGTAATTGGAGATAATCCAGATTTTGTGAACAAGTATTTGGACACACTCAAAATTTTGTAAATATATAATATATTGACTTGTTAAAAAATGACAAACTGCATTGAAGTTTATTTTCTTGCCAAGCAAAAGTGACTTAAATGGCCCTCCTGAACATTTTACGTTTTGTTAGTTGGTCACTTTCTCCTGTACGACTGCGATATATAATCGCATTAGTAAGTTAAATAATATATTTAATTTTTACTTATTTATTTTTTTACAAAAATGTTAATCTCTACTCTCTACTGGTTTCGAGACGTACCCGTCTCTTCGTCAGGACAATCACTAACACAGCATGCAAACAATACTACCCTTCACCACCATAGCACCATTTACACGCTCAAAACTACACAAAATGTCCAACACATAGTTTTGAGTGTGTAAATGGTGCTATGGTGGTGAAGGGTAGTATTGTTTGCATGCTGTGTTAGTGGTTGTCCTGACGAAGAGACGGGTACGTCTCGAAACCGGTAGACGTAAAAATCTCGGTGAGTGGTTATATACTAATTTTATTAACAATTTTGTAAAAAAAAAATAAGTAAAAATGACTAACCACAAAGTAAATGCTTTACATATGAATAATATTGAAAATAATATGTGAATTTTTTAGTTTGAAATGGTGCATCTCACAACATATACTAAGCCAAATGCGGACTCATTAATCGAAAAGTATTGTTAAGTTGTTATGTTATCACAGCAAACTACAATACATACTACGTACGACATCTACTCATTAGTAAACACAACATTACTTTTTTATTAATTTATTGTATTAATATATTAGGTGCACGCAAAATTTCTTGCAAAATGTGGTAAAATTGTAATACCTTCTCGTAGGAAAACGTCCTGGGTTTATTTACATACCATGGGTCCCTTATTAATATGTAGCTGCTATCAGACAGAAGCCAGGAAGCTTCTCAGGGTTTGGATAGTTCGTTGTTAATGCCCAGAAACCCTTGAGGTTGACTAACCAGGGTCGAGAGTTTCAAGTACTTGGGAGTGTACATAACTGAAAATGGCAGCCTTCAAAAGGAACTGGGAGTGCGGTTAGACTTCGCAGGGTCCGCATTAAACAGTATGAAGGCTGTCTGGAGATCGGATCTATACTCGGTGAAGACCAAATGCCTGCTTTGCTCATATTCTCTTATACGGCTGTGAAATATGGCACCTTACAAGGGCCCAGAGCAGCCGTGTACTTAGCTATGAGAATAGGTGTCTGCGGAGATTTTTAGGCGTGCGGTGGTTTGACTTTGTGAGGAATGAAGAGATAAGGCGTAGGACGCAGCAAATCTTGGTCACAACTGTCGTCAAGAAAAGGCGATCCAGTTGGCTTGGTCGTATACTCCGCATGCCTCCCGAGAGCCGCCATCAAGCTTGCCTCTTTTACAAGGCATCAGGTTCGCGACCACTGCTGACAATTAGTCGGCAGTTCTCACCTGAACTTGAACTGACTTGGGAGGATGCAAGGAAGCTGGCAGCCGACAGAAAAGCCTGGAGACACTTATTGTACTCCATATGCTCCACATAAGGAGCGGATATGGTTTAATGTAGATATTAATAAAATAAAACCAAGTTGTGTGATTCAGTTTCATTCGATACTCGTCTTTTATTAGTGATGTTACAAAGAGAACGTTACAATGTACAATTGTTCTGGCCCTATATTCGGAACTTACTATTTGTTGCGAGAATCTCATTTCAAGTGTGTCCCTTTCTCTTCCGTTGGCATAAATAAATTACTTTAATAACATATAAATAATGTATAACAAAAATTATAGGACTTTGTACAAATCATAACAAATTATTGCAGTAAAAACAAGAAAAAAATGAAACCACGGTCCCGTCGCATTATATAAAAACTAGGCATCTGGAGAGCGATTGTGGCGACGCGGACGCATTTGTTTCCGCGCCGCATTAACTTTTCAGGTATACGACGTACTGATCGTCGTGCTATCTCCTTTACACAAGTATGAAATTCACGTCACGTCTCAGCCCCGGATATTTGGATATTTGTTATACTAAATATGTGATCTATGTGATACTAAAATAATCGATTCAATATATTAAAGACCTTTCTTTAGGATCAATAGATCTTGATCAATTTTCGTGCGCTGTGAAGGTGAATAATAGTCTTTATTTCTCAATTCTTCCACTAGAGCCACAAGTCATTAAATCCGTATTAGTTCACAAGGAACTCTCACGAGAGGTGGTATCATTCATGATAAAAATAATGAGGGACATTGGCATCATAAACCAAGCTAGAACACAAAATTCCGAACCCTCTTCCAGTGGAACGGATGGCATGTTGACGACAGTCAACAGTCCGGCTTCTCCTGAGGAGTTTTACGTGGTTACCTCCCAGTAATTTAGCAAATGCTGAGAAGTTTCTGATTGGCACACACTAGATTGTGCTTTTCCCAAAACATATTGAAATAAACGAAAATCCATTGATTGATCTATAAACCTTGTAAACAAGGTAAATAATAAATGCAACTCCCATCTAAAAAATACATAAAACATTGTAAAATACGAGGTGGATGTCTGTCAGGTGGTTGTGTAAAGGAAGATGGCATGATTAGTACGTCGTATACCTGTAAAGATAATGCGGTGCGGAATCAAATGCGTCCGCGACGTCATGATCGCTCCCCTGGGTTCATTTGTATATGTGCCAAGAACGGTTTAGTATTCTCCAAAATAATATATCTCACATGAGAATACTAATCCTCTGGCACTTCGAGTTGGTGTAAAAAAGTTAATACTGTTTATTGACAGCTGATGATCATTTCAAATCTCTTCCATAAATTACGCTTCCAATCACAAACCCTCGTTTGTGAGTAAAGTCTACATAATTTCCATATTGTCCACCTCTCCATTTGTACAAATACTTGAATACACAGTCGAATTCGATAACCGTCAATATATATACTTTTCGTATGCACTTTCAACATAAGTTCTTGTATCCGATCGAAATTGTCTTTAATAATTTTTAACACTTCACCATATTGTTTAAAAATCACTTTTTTCTTCAACCAGATACCGTTTTTACAGAAATCTATGATACAAAAGAATGCGTCAACGAAAGTATTGAAGAAATCAAATCTGTTTTGATTTCCACACGATTGTCTTTCCTTTCGTTTGAAAACATCTTGTAAAAAAATCGTAAAATGTTTACGATTTATACAAAATATTTCCGTTTATAGTTAGCAGTAGTAAGATGTTGATAAACCCAGTTTGCAGGTGTAGGAATGATACATACTGCTGCGATTTGAGACATCCTTATTTTCACATCTTTGTCCATTGAAACCCTCTGGGCACCTGGAAATACAATTCAACATTATCGTATTGGCTGATAAACCTGACCGAGATATGCTAGAGGTGGCCAAAACCAAGGGAATCACCAATAATTGTGGCTAATCCTAGAATAACATCATCAAACAAAGTGCTAGGGTTAAAGTTCCTTCAAATACCGTAGTACGTATACTTGAACTTTGATGTGTTACTTGAGCCCAGTACAAAAAAGTATTCAGATCTGTATTTGGTCTACAATAATGAACGTATCGACATGATTCATTGTTTCCGGGACAGGTGACACTTATTGTCACGATACGTTCAGTATTGTAGACTAAATACAGATTTAAATATCTTTTTTGTACTGGTCTCAAGTAACACATCAAAGTTCAAGTGGCCCCGTTCTACGGTAATTAGTTCAAGTATTGGATTTACATCGGATGAATGACAGTGATTTTTCCTTGTAGATTGTGGGTTGGTGAATTGATGAGACGATTAATGAAATTGACAGTATAACATAATCAAAAAAAATGCTAGGGCTAAAGTTTGATCAAGGAATTAGTTCAAACATTGAATTACATATCGGATGAATGACAGTTATTTTTAATTGATCATGGTTGGCAATTGATGAAAAATTTCATCAGAACAAAATGCTTCGGTTAGTGTTTATTAAATAAATTAGTTGAAGCATTGGATTATATCGTAGTCATACAGGAGAAAGTGACCAAGTGTATTTTTTTACAAAAACGTGATCATTGAATATTTGATATCTTACTAGCTTAATATTGCTCTGGAAAGAATTCCAAAGGATTTTAAACTTAGAAGTATAATATATTGACTTGTTAAAAATCACTAACTGCATTGATGTTTATTTTCTTGCCAAGCAAGAGTGACTTAAATGGCCCTCCAGAACATTTTACGTTTTGTTAGTTAGTCACTTTCTCCTGTACGACTACGATATATCAGATGATAGTGATTTCTTATTGATTATGAGTTGATGAGATGGTTGATTCATTGATTCTAGAAGCAGCCAATACCAAGGGAATCCACAATAGTTGTAGCTAATCGTGGTTTGACATCAATTATAAATTAATTCAAGTATTGCATCATTATATATCGGATGAATGATAGTGATTTTTAATTGATCATGAGTTGATGAATTAATAAGATACCTGATGAAATTAATGGCATAACATCATCAAAGCTTTGGATTATACATCGGACGATAGTTATTTCTTATACATCATGAGTTGATTAGACGATTGATTCATCAGTTCGAAAGTTGGGTGGCCAAAACCAAGGGATCTCCAATAGTTGTGGCTATTCATTGTATGAAATCAATTATGAATTAATGCAAGCATTGGATTATACATCAGATGAATGACAGTGATTTCTCCTTATAGATCGTGAGTTGGTGAATTGGTGAGATGATTGATTCATAGGTTCTAGAGGCTGCCAAAACCAAGGTGATCTCGGATAGTTGTGGCTAATCTTTTTTTATTAAAAAAAAAATATTTGTGTTATTATTATTTACACGAATATTTCAATTACATACTATTTCTGTGAACCTAAGCGGCTCATTATTAGAAAAAGGTATCAAATTGTGGTATAGTGACTTAAGAGTCGGCGACACCAACCACGGGACCACAACCCGACACATCACGGTATGAAATCAATAATGAATTAGTTCGATCATTAGATGAATGACACCGAATGAATGACAGTGATTTCTCCTTGTAGATTATGGGTTGGTGAATTGGTGATATGATTGATTAATCAATTCTAGAGGTCACCAAAATCCCCAATAGTTACGGCCAATCATGATATGACATCAATTGTAAATTAGTTCAAGCATTGGATTATAGACATCGGATGAATGACAGTGATTTTAAATTCTAGAGGCGGCCAAAACCACTGGGATCACCAGTATTTGCGGCTTATCGTTATATGAGAAAAATAATGCTAGGGTTAATGTTTCCTTAAGGAATTAATTCAAGCAATGGATTTTATATCAAGTGAATTCGCATCATTTTCAAACACCGTTTAAAAAACTAAGTCTAAATGCATCGAAACACGAGTCATAATAGGTTTTAACAAACATAAGTATTTACCTAGTGAAATTAAAATTATAAGATAAATATTACCACAAAATGACTGCTGAATCGATTAATGAAAAAAGAAGAAAATAATTAATTAGGAATTGAGAAATTTTGAGTCCGTAAAATACGGAATACAAATGGATATTTTGGTTGGTTTTTTTAAGTTAGCCACCATGTAAAATACTATATTAATGAAGTTGACAATGTCTAAGGTTGAATGGATTTAAAGAAGCTAAAATTACATTAAGAAATATAATTACTTGCAGGCAGCTTCTCTAACAGCTTCAAAGAAGAGGCATGTCCCTCCATTCAGACAGTAGGAACTTGGATCCGCCATTGGGCAAGGAGCACCGGAAATTGCTGAAAAAATCATTATCTGTTATCCAAAAAGTAAAAAAAAAACATGCGTTCGATCAAAAGCCACTTATTATATCCGAAACCAAACCAAAACCACCGAAAAGGTGGAGGGATAGCTGACAGTCGATATCCCAAGAGGAACAGATCCCCAGGATCTATACAAAGATGATGAAGAAGAAGCAAATAGTAATATATGTCGTATTTTTTAATGCGACACATTAACCTAAATAATTATTGTAAAATAATAATAAATTAACGTTTTACTTCATATAATTTTTTGACATCTCATCAAAGATGAAGAAGAATATAGAAGTCTGGGCATTTACGTGGCTGACGACCGTCATAGGCTGGTTTAAGTGATCACTTTACACACGTGTAACATTCACAAATTCTACCCATTATTGACAACCACACTACTCAAATTCTTGAAAGCTTTATATACTTATATGAATCAATTTTAAAACATTGTTCTTGAATCACTAGAACTTCACTAAAGACATCTATTGGTGAGATGTAAAGAAATATATGTCGTCAGCCCCGTAAATGCCCAGACTTCCATATTCGTCTTCATCTTTGATGAGATGTCAAAAAATAATATGAAAATAACTCCTGTAATTGGAGATAATCCAGATTTTGTGAACAATTATTTGGACACACTCAAAATGTTGTAAATATGTATGTCGTCCAAAATCGAAGTTGGCACTAGGTGCCGGGGAACCATTGAAACATTATTTACTTTTAATAATTATTCTATACCACATTTTGAATAATAGACAATATTATTATAAATATATTTTTTTTGTATTAAATCTTCTTCGTCTCAATTCTGTGGATTGGTCTGCAGCAACAAACGACACTTCCTCCGTCATTCCGGTCTAGTTTGCGAAACCCTTTTCAGCTCATCATACGTCAAACAGCCCATGTCCTCGTATAAGTCACAAAGATATTCATGGTGTATACGTATGTGAATATACATGATGAAAAATTGTAAAAAGTCAAATATTTTACATTGAATTTGACCGCAGCACACTTGTATCCGGCTCACGGCACACCGGTTAGGGAGCACTGCCCTAGTTCCTTCGAGGAAACCTGCCCCCTTTCTGAGGGAACATTCTGGGACAATTTTCTTTTCCCTTTTGATAGGATGGCGCTAGGCTAACAACAGTTTAAGGACCTTTGGATTAAAGTAAGATAACTCATATCTTTATAAAATTAATAGACTTTGTTTTCACTACTTTTTTTGTAAATTCATATAATTCAACTTACCGGTTTCAACAATACATTGTCAACATCAGGGTTTATTTTAAATACCAAAAAAAAAACATTAAAAATATTACAATAAGTACTTTCACAAAAAACATAATAAAATGAATAATAAAAATAACATTTAGGATTTTTATGGAGTGTGTGGAAGTTTGTTTTTTTTTGTGAAAGTATTCTAATATTTTTAATGTTTTTTTTTATATATTTAAAATAAGCCCTGATGATGACAATGTATTGTTGAAACCGGTAGGTTGATATTAATTTTATAAAGATTTATTTTTTATTTTTATTTTTTATTTTTTATTTTATTGGAAGGAAAAACAACAGTTACGATATATGATAAATCAGAATACAAAAAAAAATCATTAGAACCAATTACAGTTCTTCAAAACTATGCATAACAAAAGTCTATATATAAGAAGAGACATGAGAAAAGGATGGGATAAAGAGAAAAGGAGAAAGATACTATAAAATGTAAAGAAATAAGATAAATCAGTTTACTTACCGCTTTCTGCGCGAGGATCGGCCTGGACCGTGAGGTTGGACCTCGACGCGGCAGGACTTGCTCCCGCTTCTACGGCCCGACACTCATACAGACCAGAGTCCTCGGGTCGGGCGTTGCTAATCACCAACGTTGAGCGCCGCCTTACGAACAAAAAAACAATCACATCTTGGTTTAAAAGACTAACTAGCCAACTAACGATCACACCACTTTCCAAAAAGGTAGGCAGAAAAATATCTGTCTTTGCTAACAATCTTTGTCTCTTCCACATTAATGATTTCCTCGTACATAACTGCGGATCATTCTGACTCCTGACTTGACCACTTTCAAGTATTTGAAATACTTGATCATGACAATTTTCGTTCATTTCCTTGATCTTTCCTTTTACCAATAGCCTCATTAGCTAGTATTCGGTCATAAGCCCCGTAAATGCCCAGATTTCTATATTCTTCTTCACCTATGTTGAAATGTCAAAAAGTAACGTGAAAAATAACTCTAAAATGGAGATAATCCAGATTTCTGATCAAGTGTTTGGACAAACTCAAAATGTTAAACAATCCTTAGAAATGCATTTAAGAATTGCCCTCATATAAAACAAGAAAGCACCTCCCAGTAAACCACACAAATCACAATGAGCACACTTTGTATTATTTTTTGACATCTCAACATAGATTAAGAAGAATATGGTCTAATAAGAATGAATATGGTCTAATTAGTCTGGGCATTTATGGAGCTTACGCCTGTCACTTTACTCACCCAATTATATTGACCAATTATACCCATAATTGACGACCATACTATTAAAATTTTTGAGAAAGAAGCTTTTTATTGAGCAGAGACTCTTTCATTTGTATGTGAGGTACGAATACTGGATTATAATCACATACATGGGAAACTCTAGAAAATATCCTTTTCATTTTATTATTAACCTTATAATTTTACCAGTTAATTTATTTACAACATTTTGAGTGTCCAAATACAGTGTAATCTCTCATAACGAGTAATTAAACAACGAGAAAAAAATCTGAAAAAGTTGATGTTTCGCATAAGCAGTTACAGACAAAAGGTCCCGACGACATTCACTTGTGAGCCGGGACTTCCGCGCCGGGGCACGAGATACAGTGGATAATGACGATATTGAAGAGCTTGTGAAAGAGCTCAGTCAAGAGCTGACCACCGAAGAGATTATGGAGGTGCTTCGTGTTTCACAGCAATAAATTAGTTAATTAAGAGGAGGAAGTAGCAGAGTAACAATCTTCTGACATTAAATTTTATTTGAAAGGAATTTTATTTGAATCAAAATTAATTTTAAAAATGAGTATTCTTTCGGCATGGAACGTATTATCGTATTTTACATTGATTTCTATGGGAAAAAATGTTTTGCTTAACGAGTAAGATGCTGGAACGAATTATGCTTGTTATAAGAGGTTTCACTGTACTTAATCCAGATTTGTGAACAAGCATACAAACTCAACATGTTATAAACACGTTGAGGTACGAGGAGATGATAATAACACACTTTATGGTACGAGGAGATGATAATGAATAAAAAAGCTCACTTTTTGACTTGCAGCCGTATCCGGTTGGTGTTGAGTAGGGCGGGGGGCAGTAGGCGGCCGTCGCGGTACCACGCCAGCGTGGGCGGCGGCCGGCCCCTCGCCTGGCAGGAGAGCCTCACGCGGGAGCCCACCGTGACGCGCTGCGGCCGCAGCCCCACCACGCCCGGGGGCCGCCCGGCTGGAAGGGACAAACAAACACAGGATGAGAATTAGCTGACTGGCCGTCTAAGATGGTCTTAACAGACCGTCTTCCAGAGTCTATTCAAAAAGTGTAAATATGTACTTCTTCTAAGCCCCAGCTGGAAGAAAGACACACACAAAGTCAGAACTAGGAAGAGCTAACCATCCACGATGACATACCACTCTGAGATGGTCTTTGCAGACAGTCTTCCAGAGTCTATTAAAAAGTGTATATATATATATATATATATATATATATATATATATATATATATATATATATATATATATATATATATATATATATATGTATATAAATATATATATATATATATATATATATATATATATATATATATATATATATATATATATATATATATATATATATATATATATATATATATATATATATATATTCTTCTAAACCCTAGCTGGAAGGGAGACGCAAAGTCAACAGCTGTAGGCGCTATGATGAGACACCTCAAGATGTCACCTATTCATGCTTTGCTGCGATTTCTGCTTCAAAAGATAACAACAAGATGTAGGAAACCTGGGTGAGGACCTATCCGTCATTGGATCCGTGTTAGTTCATAAGGATCTCTTGAGGAACTATTTTACGAAAATGGCACTATATAAATTATCCAAATTTATTATAATTATTATTATACTCGTAGCTCTCATGAGAGGTGGTATCATACATGATAATAATATTGAAGCTAGGACACAAACGTAATTCCCAACACAGATTAAAATAAAATTTGTTTATAGCCAGATGAAAGAAAAATCCACTAATCGATCTTTATATTACACCTTGTAAAAATAAATTATATATTATATCTATTTTAAATAAAAAGTACAACTCCCATCTTAACAAAAAACCTACTCTAGGTAACTAGTAGCTGTCGAAATGCGAATGCATAAATGGTAACCTGGAGTGTAACTTAGAGACAAAAAAAGAGTTCACGCATTCCTGTAACCCTGGGTGTAATAGATATAATAGTAAGGTAGAGGAAAGGTAATTGAGATACTATGGCATATAGTACGCAAAGAACCTAATTGTGAACCAGGCAATCGACATGGATCTTCCTCGAAAGACATCTAGAGGAAGATCATAGGGATTATGGATGCTGCAGAAAGATAACATAATTCGAAGGCATGGCTATGGTGACGTTGTCAATGATAGAAGGACCTACAACCTGAGGACGAGGAGAGCTGGCCCCAACTTTAATGACGATAAGTTGGTATGGAGCCTGGTAGAAAAATTTATATTTTTAAATATTCAAATGTATTTCAGAATGATTTAATGATTACAATTTGAGATAAATATGTATTTCATTAGAGTTTCCCGGTAACTGATATACTCATCGCTCACTCCTTTCAACAACGTCATATATAAAAAAACTTGATTTTTCAGGAGATCGTTTTTAAAGTTTAAAAATATAATAAAGTGTATTAAAAATAAATATCAAGCCACTTATTGAAGTTTTTACTTTGCAGCAGATCTTATTAGGTAAAACCTGAAGGTTTTTTGTCCATTTGAAAGATATTAAGTATATTTAAAATATAATTAAACAATACCTTTCCTTGGAAATGTAAAAACCATTCTGCCCTGTAGCGGGTAAATATTAAGTTAAAAATATGCCTTTTTGCTGGGATATAGTACATTTTCTGGGCATTCCGAAAACATGACATGCACAACTGAAAATGACGATTTTTGATTTATGACGTTGTTGAAAGGAGTGAGCGATATGTAAATAATCTAGATCAATTTCCAAGAATTTACCAAATTACAAATGGACATCACGAACAGCAGAGCTGGTTATGTGAGTACAAATTACTTAACAGTATCAGTGCTATTGTTTCTGAGGAATGTCTTGTATAGTAATAAAAATAATGGTTAAGTATGTGTCAAGAATTTTTAAAATTGATTCGGCAGTCACTTTGTGGTAAAAATCTATCCATTTAAAAAAAAAGTTTTACTTTAAATAAAATAATATTAGAAATAATCATAACAATAAATAAATAAATAAAAATTAGAAACAACTCCTATTCCTATAGCCCCTCTTCGACATTCAACGTCTCAAGGACCCAACTCTAAAATATAGAATGAGCTTCACATACGGTGTTTAAAATTGACGTTACGTCCTTCTCCAAGCGCTTAGTCTTTTTTAGAGAGGCATAGCGTAACTAGTAAAATGATATAAGTAAAAATGTCTAGTCCATGAATTGAATTGCAATATTTTTTGTAACTGTATGAAAGAATGTAAAAGCAGTGTATCGCACATGTGTGCATACAGAGAACCGCACATGGATGGTGGGTATACGTATGTTATAGGTACTAGATTAATAGCCAAAATAGTTCTTTGACCCTTGGCGAACGCGGTGAAGACGATGAGTAATGACAATAGAATAAAAGAAAAGGTCTGGTGACTCACTGATAGTCTTACAGCTTTGCACTAGTGCTACTCTGTACTGTATGGAGAGCTGCCAAGGATTTCCTCGGTCTACTCCGCTCTTTCTTTAATAGTATGACTCCCTTTCCCCCGAGACCGCAGACTCCCAAACTTTTTTGACTCGGTGCCCACTTAACAATGTAAACATTTTGGCTGTGTCAAAATTCTTGTTTCATAATCAAAATTTCAACCGACAAATGAAAGGAATCTTACAAAAGTGTATATATCGTAGTCATACAGGAAAAAGTGACAAAATGCATTTCTTACAAAAACGTTATCATTGACTATTTGATATCTTACTAGCTTTATATTGTCCTGAAAAAAATCCCGAAGGGTTTTAAACTTGGAAGTATAATTTATTGACTTGTTAAAAATGACTAACTGCATTGATGTTTATTTTCTTGCCGAGCAAAAGTGACTTAAATGGCCCTCCTGAACATTTTATGTTTTGTTAGTTGGTCACATTCCCCTGTACGACTACGATATGTAAACGCCTTCAAAATTAATGCTACGCAGATGTTCAATAATTGGCAGATGGTGATGGTTGTTCAAATGTATGAAGTGATCACTAAAGCCAGCCATATGATAGGTTATAGGCTCTGTAAATACCCATATATCCATATTTTTCTTTACCTATGTTGAGATGTCAAAAATGTTAAAATAACTCCAGAAAAAACCCAGATTTGTGAATAAGCATTTAGACACACCCTAATATTTACAATATTTTGAATGTGTCCAAATACTTGTTAACAAATCTGGATTATCTCCAATTAGGGGTTATTTTCTACAGTGGATTATTTTTAACAAATTTGAGATGTAAAAAAAATGTAAGACCCGAAAATGTTGGAAATATGAAATAATCTATTAAGATGGGAGTCTAGAAATTTACAGAGCCTATAACCTATCATACGGCTGGCTTTAGTGATCACTTTATAAACTTAAACAACCTTCATCATCTGCCAATTATTAAACATCCGTGTAGAATTAATTGTGCACTGTTGTAAGATTCCTTTCGTGTGCCGGTTGAAATTTTGATTTTGAAACTAGATGTAGAGAAAACCGAAATTTGTGAACAAGTATTTGGTCACACTCAAGATAACCCCTTAGTGGAGAAACCCAGATTTGAAAACTAGTATTTGGGCACATCCAAAAATGTTGGGAAGAATATTGTCATCTAATTTTTCTACATTGCTCATTTGTCTCTTCGTATACCCCTCGAAATTCTCCCAAAGCCAGAATTGCCCGCAAAGTTCACTCCGTCGCCCGCAAGCGATTTTGCCCAGTTTGGGAATCCACGCTCTGAGCGGTTCCTCGCCTCTTTCCTTGAAAAACGGCCAATTTTTCGCTGTAGTCGTATCGGGGCCTTGAAAAACAGATGATCGTCTGGCCGGCAGATTCGGAAAGTGTAAAACCGTTTACGCTTTGTTTACTTGGTAATCCATACTATATTTACGGACGCCTCGAAATTGGCGCACTCTGCTGGCGCTCTACAGACGTCCGGAATATTAATACAAAGTAGGCACTTTACTTGACATCTCAACACGGGCGAAGAATAATATAAGAGTCTAGGTATTTACAGAGTTACGACCTACCATAGACGCTTGTAATAATTATACAAAGTAAGCACTTTAATTGACATCTTAACATGGATAAAGAATAATATAAGAGTCTACGTATTTACAGAGCTACGACCTACCATAGACGCCCGCAATTATACAAAGTAAGCACTTTAATTGACATCTCAACATGGATGAAGAAGAATATGGAAGTCTAGATATTTACAGAGCTACGACCTACTATAGACGCTCGTAGTAATTATACAAAGTAAGCACTTTAATTGACATCTCAACATGGATGTAGAAAAATATAGAAATCTGAATATTTACAGAGCTCTCATATCATAGACGCTCGTAATATTAATACAAAGTAGGCACTTTAATTGACATCTCAACATGGATGTAGAAGAATATAGAAGTCTGGACATTCACAGATCTACGACCTACGATAGACGCTCTTAATATTATATTCTCTTTATACATATTCATAAAAAAATATGAGAGACACAGTCAAAACATTTTCCAGTTGATCGGAAAATCGGAAATAGTCTACGTCGAGTGTCTGAGACGGAAAATAATCTACGAGCAGATTGCACAGACTGCCATTATGAAACGTAATTTATCGATGGATAAAATATTCAAAACATCTTTCTATTTTAAATATCCACGAAATAAAATAAAATAAGCCGCTTGAATTTGTATATGAATTTACGAGGTGACCGCAAGTTACGTAAATATTTTTACGTAAATTTTAATAAAATTTCATGTTTTACCATTATGATAACAAAAAACCCACGAATATTGACTTTGTACTAAATTCCAGTAATTAGTACTGCTGTACGTTTTTACTGTCATACGAGTATACTTTTTTGAACATGGTGAAAATTGTTCCCAATTAGTTCACATACATATATTTTTAGCCACGATAATCGATGGCCCGCAACATGAAACCATTTTTCACATGAAACATTTTTCTTAAAACCCAGGTAACATTTAACGTCACTGTTTTTTTGCTTAAGGCACCGTTTTTGAATTGGAAAAATACCCTTAAGGAGAGAGAGAGCCTAAAATAATATTCAATTAAGATACTTTCTTAATTTTTCTGTAAAAAAATTATTGGTATTACTTTGTGGTAATATCTATTCATTTAAAAGTTACTTGGTTATTACCACTATTTCTTAAAAACTATTGTTACACCATTTATTTGCATTCAGCGTTATTATCAAACACCGTACAGTGTTTGATAATGACGCTGAATGCAACGAAACACGTGTCAGAATAGATTTTGTGTGTGTTAATATATATTCAAGCCCTAGTTCTGCTAACTGCCATTATTTAGGCAGATAATTTTTAGTATTCATAAGGAAAAAACTGTTTCGTGAGTGTTTGAAAAGTTATTTTATGAGTAAATTATTTAAACTTATATTTTTGTGTAACTATCATTTAAATGTAAAAGATTACAAGAGATTCATATTCATTTCATAGTTATTAAAACAATGACTATTTTCAACGAAACTGAACCGTATTGCGAGTTAGGATTCTAAAATCGGATTCTGAAAACTCCTGAAACACTAAATTTCAGCATTCCGTTTGCTGAAAACTCAAACAAGTGTTTATTTTCATAATATGTGTAAACAATGGTAAAAGGTTTCCATGTAATTGAATCGTTACATACTCGTATTTAAAATTTGAGAAAAATGGTTGTCAATCATGGGTAGAATGTTGAATGTTACACGTGTGTAAAGTGATCACTCAAGCAACCCAAGACAACCCATTATCCTTGTAAATACCCAGACTTCCATATTCTTCTGAATGTATGTTTAGATGTCAGAAGTACAAGTGATTTTACACGTTTACATATAAGTAATTAAAAAGTTTGTTTATACCAACATATCGTAGTCATACAGGAGAAAGTGACTAACTAACTAAAGTCTCTTTTGCTTGGCAAGAAAATAAACATCAATGCAGTTAGTCATTTTTAAGAAGTCCATATATTATACTTTAAATTCAAGTTTTAAATCGCTTTGGGATTTTTACAGGGCTAGTAAGATATCATATAGTCAATAATCACGTTTTTGTAAAAAAATGCACCTGGTAATTTTTTTAGGTGTGTCTTCGATATTTGAGTGAGTGAGTTTCGTGCGACTATTTAATATCCTAAAATTGTTTTATAAGTATGTACTTAAAATTATATTGCCGGTTTTTGGAGTGTTTGGGACAGTTTCGGTAAGAATGAGCTTTACGGAAAAGCGCGGCTCGGAAGCTCTCTAAATAAGCGTCGGGTCATTAACCCCAATAGCGATGTTATGTCAAAATTTGCTCGTCGGACGCGGGAAGAGTTCCAGCGTGTGTCCCCCCATGTAGCCCACATCCCAAAGTAGAAACAGACTATATTTATATACAATATTATACTACTAACCTCTCATATTTACGGCATTTTCCAACTCGTCCAAATATGCTGGAGTAAACAGACTTTTCATTCATTTAGATCTCAACCTCTAAAATCACTGACATCTTAACATTGATGAAGAACAATATGGAAGTCAAAGAAGAAAGAGACCAAATTTATATCTTATACTACTAACTTCTCATATGTATTTTCTAACTCATCCCCTGAAATCACTAGTAGGTACTTTTTGACATCTCATTATGGATGATGAAGAATATGGAAGTCAACCAACATTAAAACAGACTATTTTATATACAATATTATTCTACTTTTCTCTCATATTTACGGCATTTTCCCACTCATCCAAATATGATGGTAAAAACAGACTTTTCATTTACTATACGATGTCTTAACCTCTAAAATCACATGTAATTTTTGACATCTCATAATAGATGATGAAGAATTTGGAAGTCGCCGTAGATCAGACTACATTTATATTTAATATTATAACCTCTCATATTAATGACATTTTCCAATTCATCCAAATGTCTTTGTGTAAACAGACTTTTCATTCGCTTCGATCTGAACCTTTAAAATCACTTGTACTTTTTGACATCTCAAAAAAGATGCAGAATAATATCGCTCACTCCTTTCAAGAACGTCATATATAAAAAATCGTCAATTTTCAGTTGTGCGTGTTTTCGGAATGCCCAAAAAATGTACTATATCCCAGCAAAAGCGACATATTTTAAACTTAATATTTACTCGCTACAGGGCAGAAAGTGTTGTTTTTGCATTTTGAAGAAAAGGTATTGCTTAGTTATATTTTTAAATAAACTAAATATTTTTCAAACGGAGGTACAATATTCAGGCTTTATCTTAAAAGATCTGTTGCATAGTAAAAAGTTCAATAAGTGGCTTGATATGTATTTTAAATACATTATATTATATTTTTAAACTTTAAAAACGATCTCCTGAAAAATCAAGTTTTTTGATATATGACGTTGTTAAAGGAGTGAGCGATATGTGTGATATTGAAAATTCTGATGAACTTTTTGATTTAGTTAGCGCCTTGGGAGTTTGGAGACAGCTGACGCCTGTTCGTCTATGACAATTCTTTGGCTCGACAATCAATTTCTGGCGGCGAGCTCTTAATCACGTGGCCTTTGTTATACTACGAGTATAATGGCGTAATAATAGTATCCGAGTCGCGAACTGCTGGCAATTAATTAGCGTCAGGCATGGCCAATTGGTGCCGACCGCGGATTGGAAAGCACTGGACGCACCGACTGTCCAGTCTACACACTTTGAGGAGCGCAAGGGTTTCTTAATGTACCAAAATGTAAACTAAATACTAATCCCTTTCACTGCCTACACCGGGGTACTTCTGGAAAATTTGGCGACGGATTTACAAACTTGTATTTATTTAGATTGGCAGTGACAGGTATATTGAAAGCTTTTAAATGTAAATTCACAGTAAAATCGGTATACAATTTTACGTTGTTTCACAATTTCAATAAATTTCGCAACTTAGTTTAAAAAAATTGCTTAGCAAGAGCAAATCTGTCAGGAAGCCTAGATACTTCTGTAACTAGGCATGCGAGAGGACAGCTTTTAATGTACCAAAACGTATCAAATACCAAAATCGTGGGTATACTGGTGAAAACTCGAAAAAATGCAAATTTGACTTAATGACGCATATTATAAAGTTTTCAACGTTCTGTAGACTGAAAAGTAGTTTGAAATGTCATATACTTGCATATGTGGTTTTAAAAGTAAATTCAACTTTGAGTTAAATAGCGGGTATTTTATTCAGGCTAAAAGCTCTAAATAACAGCGATTATTCAAACAGGGATTTTTGAGTTAACGGTTTTTGCCAGTATACCTACAAAATTATGTTTATTTTTTGGGCTGACAAAATTCTTTTAAGTGATCACTTTACACACGTGTAACATTTACTAATTCTACCCATAATTGACAACCACACTATTCAAATTCTTGAAACTTCTAGATATATTGATCAATCTCGAAACACAGTGCTTGACTTCACTAAAAACATCTATGGTGAGATGAGAGAAGCTTTATTAAGCAGAAACTCTTTCATTTGTAGAGCGTTCGCCTCAATCATCTCAGCCTTAATATCAGTACTACCAATTGAAGCATCAATGACAACGTAAATGTTGAATAAACATAATATTGTTCA